>NC_092340.1:127230000-127530000 GCF_046630445.1 Rutidosis leptorrhynchoides
CTCCACACTGCTCACAACTAATTTGTATTGAGTGAATATCTTTAGTCATCTTTTCCATTCATCTCTCGACAGCATCTATCTTTGCAGAAATGGAATCAAAATCATGGCTAGAATCGGCTCTAGCTGCTTTAGATGATCTAACGATATCTTTTTCTTGGTGCCACTCATGTGAGTGGGAAGCAGTGTTATCAATAATTTTGTAAGTGTCAGTTGCTGTTTTCTTCATAATGGAACCACCAGCTGCTATATATATATGTCTTTTCTTGTAGTGATGTCGCATCCTTGGTAGAATATTTGTACTATTTAACAAGTGTCTAAACCATGTTGTGGACATCCTCTTAACAACTTTCCAAATCTTGTCCCTGCTTCATATGGAGTTTCATTTGGCTTTTGTGTGAACGTAACAATTTCTCCTTGAAGTCTCACGGCTTTAGATGCCGGAAAGAATTGTTTAAGAAATTTTTCAACTAAAACGTCCCATGTATCAATCGCCCCTTCAGGTAACAATTCTAATCAATCTTTGGCTTCTCCCTTTAAAGTCCAGGGAAATAACATGAGATAGATCTGTTCATCCTCAACTTCTCGGATTTTAAATAGTGTACAGATCCTATTAAAGGTACGAAGATGTTCATTTGGATCTTCCTTCGGCGCACCACTAAATTGGCATTGATTAGTTACCATGTGTAGGATTTTTCCTTTGATTTCATAATCTGGCGCATTAATGTCAGGTTGATTAATTGCGTGACCTTGGACAGTGCGTTTAGCTCTCATTCGGTCTTCCATACTTAAAGGTTCCAGATTCTCCATGATTGAATTTGTTGAATCTGAATCACTATAGGATTCTGATTTAATGGGTTGTTCCTCGACATTCTCCGTTTGAATGATTGGTGGTTCCGGAGGAAAGATTAATGGTTCAGGATCTCTGAATTGTCCCTGAATATCCTCCGGATTCTAATTGTGTTATCGGGTTCAAAAAATGGATTATCGGAAATTTGAATTGGAGTACTTGGTCGACTGGATGACGATTCTAAAGAAAAATCAACGGCGACAATATTGGCTAGATGTCTTGATCGAGTTATAGGTGGTGAACGTATAAAAGGTGGTGAACGTTTTCCTCGGTGCATTCACTGAATATCCTATTAGTTATAAAATATAAAAATTATATAAGTTATCAAATTAATAGACTTTTCTGCTTTTGCCCACGTTTCGAATAGCCAATAGATGCAGCAGGGAGCCAGAACCCTTTAAATCGGAAGCTCACAACTCAGCCACTAATAAATCCAACTATTACTACGAAGCAGAAAATTTGGATGTCTATCAATTTAACCACTTAAAATAATTTTTCGTTGAAATTTAAAGAAATTTTAGATAAGAAATAGAAAATTCTATGTCCTAAAAACTAGAGTAGCGAAAAATAAGAAAGAAAAAGAGCGCGTCGAAAAGCGTCGAAAAAATAAAAGGTCGAAAAATAATAAAAAGAACGTAGCTCGTCGAAACTTAAAAGTCTAAAAACTAAGAATTAAAAGTTACGTCTAAAAATATTAAAGCTTAGAGAAATTCTAAATCCAAAACGGCAATTACTTAAAAAGGTAATAAAATTTATAAAACGGCTTCGCAAAATTCTAAAGCACCTAAATCTTAGTCTAAAGAAAATGTACTTAAGGGATTTTACGACAAAGTCTAAGAATCTAGAAATGAAAATAACTATGGCAAAAACTATGACTTAAAAATAAATACGAACGAAAAATACAAATATTATGCTAAAACAAATAAAAAGATACAAAATATAAAAAAATTAACTTAAAGTTGTAAAAAGTACAATTTTTATAAAAATATTAATTTTATATTATTTATTTTATAAAAGTATTAAATTTTATATATTAATTAAAACTAAATTAAACTTAAAATACAAATTAAATAAGAAAACTAAAATTAAAAACTAATTAAAAAAACTAACCCTAAATAGGGTTTTAATTAATAATAATAATTATTATTACTCCGTAATTATTGAAGTTGGCAGTCAAACCTGGCGTGTCAGAAAGGGCCATACGATCGCATGGTCTGAGCGTTTTAAATCCATGCGGTCGCATGGATTAGGGTTTCGGGCCAGGATTGGGCTGCTACAGTACTTTGGTCCGAGTGATTTTATATTTTTTTTTTCTGTTTTTAGATTATATAAAATATATATATAACTTAAATAAAAATTTAATTTTAAAAACTAAAATAAAAATACTTTTTAACTTTATATATATTTAACAACTCTTAATAACAAATATATAGATTTTGTTTTTCTTTTCTTTTTCTATTTTTATATTTTCAATATTTAAAACGTATTTTTACAAAAACGTATTTTTACAAAAGTAAACTAAAAATCTTTTTTTTTATATAGCGTTTCGCTTTCGGCGTTTAAGCAGGCTCCCCGGCAGCGGCTCCAAAAATACTTGATGTGCGTAGAAGTGTATACAAAATAGTTATATTTTTGCTACAAAATACTATTAAATACGATACAATTTTACACAAGATATTTATTTATTTATAGAATGGATATACCTAAACCTTGCTACAACACTTATAGGCAGTGTACCTAATCGTACAGTAATGTAGTTTTTAGTAAGTCCGGTTCGTCCACAGGGAACTCGCCAAGTTTAACGCTATATTTTTAACAAATATAAAAATATATATATGTAGTATTATTATTATAAGAGGGGTTTTTTTTACCATTTAATGACCGGTTTGTCGATTTTAAAACTTAAGTCAAAGTTAAAACCTAATGTAAAATATTAAATATATAAAAGACTTAATTTAAAGCGTAAAGTAAATAACAATAATGAAATTGCGATAAATAAAAGTGTGATAAATAAAATTGCGATAATTAAAAGTACGATAATTAAAAGTGCAATTAAATAAAATGACAGTAAATAAAAGTGTGATAATTAAAAGTGCAATTAAATATGAAATAAAGGAATTATGCTTATTTAAACTTCCGTAATCATGATGTTCGACGTGTTATTTTTAGTTTAGTACCATGGGTTAATTCTCCTTTTTCCTGGATTATTCAATATGTCCGTCTGGTTTTTGTCCATAACAGTCCAACACACATAAATATAAAGTGCAAGTGTCCTCGTCAAATTATCCTTATATCCGAAGTCAAATATTCCAACTAATTGGGGACTTAAACTATAATTACACCAAGTGTCCTTGTATATAATTAACCCCTGTTTTAATAAGTCCATTAACTATTAATCCATTCCAGTGTCCGGTTAAATGAACGATTATTAGTACTTATAAATATCCCGCCCATCGTGTCCGATCGAGTGTATATGGTTATTTATAGGTACGTCCAATTGTAAATCTTTATATTAAATTAACAAACTATCATTTAATTAAACAAATATAAATCCCATTAATAGCCCATAGTCTAATTTCCACAAGTGTCGTTCTTTTGTCCAAACCCCAATTATGGTCCAAAGCCCTATTACCCAATTTTAATATTTAGTCCAACATCACGATTACTTCTGCATTAAATAAGCATAATAATAACTTAGCTACAAGACATTAATTTAAAAAGGTTGAACATAACTTACAATGATTAATAATAGCGTAGCGTTACACGGACAGAATTTCGACTTACACCCTTACAACATTCGCTAACATAACCTTATTATTATTAAAATTAAAATTAAAATTAAAATTATAATATATATATATATATATATATATATATATATATATATATATATATATATATATATATATATATATATATACGTTGAGATTGAGGAGAAGAAAAAGATGTGTTATATTCGATCGAATTCGTTGATTTTTATAGGATGTGGCATGTACTATTCACCATGCGATCGCATGGTTTTATAACTGCCAGGCCATGCGATCGCATGGCCTGCTTTTCCAGCTCACATGAGCTTGTTTGCTTCTTGCCGATGGTTTATAAATATATATAATATATAAATAATTTTAAGAATTATTTAAATATTATATTATATTTATGTGCATAGTTGACTCATAATTTTTAGTCCGTTGCGTCGAGCGTTGAGAGTTGACTCTGGTCCCGTTCCGGATTTTTGAACATCCTTGTATACAATTTAATATCTTGCATTTTGCGTTTTGCGTCTTGTACTTTTGTAATTCTAAGACGTTTCTCACCAATAATTTGAACCTCTTGGATTGTACTTTGTACTTTTGAGCTGTTTGCTCGTTTGTGTCTTTAATTCATCGAATCTGTCTTTTGTCTTCACCTTTTATTATTTAAACGAATATCACTTGTAAATAGAACAATTACAACTAAAAGCTTGTCTTTCTTGAGGGATAATGCTATGAAATATATGTTCGTTTTTAGCATTATCAGTTACCATATACCGTAATATTATTTATTGAATGCTGGATTTTGACTTAAGTCAAAACTTTTGTTCAGAATAACAATGAAAAACGGTTCAAGAATTCCAAGGGAAATGCCCACAGCGGCACAGATTGAGGAAATGATAACTGCTCGAGTAGCCGAAGCAATTGCGAATGTCAATCCCCAAGCTCCACCTGTTAACCAGAATAATCATAATGGGTGTACCTATAAGGAATTCCATAGCTGCAAGCCCCACAATTTCAGTGGTACTGAGGGGCCAGTTGGACTGACGAGATGGTTTGAGAAATTGGAAGCTGTGTTCCGTGTGAGCAACTGCTCAGAAATGAACAAAACTAAGTATGCCTCCTGTACACTGTCGGACGGCACTTTAACTTGGTGGAACACACTTGCTCAGGCTAAGGGTATTGACGAGGCTTATGCTACACCGTGGGAGGAATTTAAGGGGGCTATGATCGAGGAGTACTGCCCCAGAACAGAGATTCAGAAAATGGAAGCTGAGTTTTGGGAGTTGAAGGTTGTGGGAACCGATCTTGACGGTTATAACCGAAGGTACTTGGAACTAGCTTTGATGTGTCCTACGATGGTTACCCCAAAATTTAAACGAATGGAACGGTATTTGTGGGGACTTCCCAAGTCCATTCAGGGAAATGTCACCTCTTCAAAACTAGCTGATGTCCCGGAAGCTATGCGCATGACGCACACCCTGATGAACCAAATTACCAGTAAAGAACCAGAAAAGGCGAAATCTGAATCGGGAGCTAGTAATGGGAAACGTAAGTGGGATAGCAACAAGGGAAGGGTCTTTGATCAAAACCCAGCTAAGAGGCATGAAAGTTTTAAGGGAAACAACGACGGGAGGAACCCCAACCCAAACCCTAGATCAAACCCTAACTACAAGGGTAGTCTCCCGCAGTGCAATAGATGCTACAAGCATCATACCGGATACTGCAACGTGGTCTGTGAAAAGTGTAAAAGGACAGAGCATATTGGCAAAGACTGCAAGATCACCACCCCAACTGTGAAGACAAACCTTACTGGACCAAGGAAGTGCTATGAGTGTGGACAACAGGGCCACTTCAGGAATGAATGTCCCAACAAGAGAAAGGACGGCAGGCCAGCACGTGGAAGAGCTTTCAACGTAAACGCAAGGGATGCCCGTGAGAACCCCGACTTGGTTACAGGTATATTCACTATCAAAAATCTATTAGCTTCTGTCCTATTTGATACTGGTGCTGATAGGAGCTATGTATGTAGACACTTTTGCTCTAAGATAAATTGGTCGTTAGTTCCTTTAAAGGAGAGTATGCTTGTTGAGGTAGCCAATGGAAAACTTGAGAAAGTTGACCAAATTAGTCGAGGAGGTATTATCAACATAGCTGGTGTGGATTTCAAGATTGACTTGATACCCATCAAATTGGGAAGTTTTGATGTGATTGTCAGTATGGACTGGTTGACCAAGGTAAGGGCCGACATTATCTGTGGAGATAAAGCTATTCGTATACCATACAGAGATGATGAGCCACTGATTATTTACGGAGAGAGAGATGTAACTCGAAGCTGAACCTCATTAGTAGCATGAAGGCACAAAAGATCATGAAGAAAGGACGTCTTGTTGTTTTAGCACATGTGAAAACATTAGAAACCGAGGAGAAGAGCGTGGATGATGTACGAATTATGAACGAATTTCCCGATGTCTTCCCAGAAGAATTGCCTGGATTACCGCCAACGAGGGCAGTGGAGTTTCAGATCGATTTAGTGCTAGGAGCTGCACCTGTAGCTCGCGCACCTTATCGACTCGCACCTTCCGAAATGCAAGAGTTGCAGAGTCAACTACAAGAACTGCTAGACCGTGGATTTATCCAATCAAGCTCCTCGCCTTGGGGCGCACCTGTTTTATTTGTGAAGAAGAAGGACGGATCTTTCCACATGTGTATCGATTATCGTGAGCTGAACAAGTTGACGATCAAGAATCGGTATCCCCTTCCCAGAATTGACGATCTTTTCGATCAGCTGCAAGGATCAAGCGTTTACTCTAAGATCGATTTGCGATTAGGTTATCACCAGCTAAGGGTGAAGGAGAGTGATGTGATGAAAACTGCGTTCAGGACCCGTTATGGTCATCATGAGTTTCTCGTGATGGCATTCGGTTTAACCAACGCACCTGCCGTGTTTATGGATCTCATGAATCGTGTATGCAAGCCATACCTGGATAATTTCATTATCGTCTTCATAGATGATATCCTCATCTACTCCAAAAGTGAAGAAGAACATGAGCAACATCTTCGACTAGTGCTTGAACTCTTGAGACAAGAGCAACTTTATGCCAAATTCTCCAAGTGCGTGTTTTGGTTAAAGGAAGTCCAGTTCCTGGGTCATATTGTGAGCGATCAAGGTATCAAAGTTGATCCCACAAAGATCGAAGCTATCAGCAAGTGAGAAACCCCCACTACTCCGACTCATATCCGCCAATTTTTAGGTCTCACCGGTTACTACCGAAGATTTATTGAAGGTTTCTCTCTGATTGCGCGTCCTTTGACCGCGTCGACTCATAAAGGGAAGAAGTTCGTTTGGGAAACCGAACACGAATCAGCATTTCAAACCTTGAAGCAGAAGTTAACCACCGCGCCTATCTTATCACTTCCTGAAGGCAGTGACGATTTCGTTGTATATTGCGATGCCTCGAAAAATGGTTTTGGTTGCGTATTGATGAAAAGAACGAGGTTCATTGCTTATGCTTCTCGTCAACTGAAGATTCACGAGCGAAACTACACTACTCAAAAATCTCGAACTTGGAGCCGTTGTTTTTGCGCTCAAATTATGGAGACACTATCTTTATGGAACTAAAAGTACTATCTTCACCGACCACAAAAGCCTCCAACACATATTCGATCAGAAACAACTAAACATGAGACATCAATGATAGATCGAGACACTGAACGACTATGATTGTGAACTTTGTTACCATCCTGGCAAGGCAAATGTTGTAGCCGATGCTTTGAGCCGAAAGGAGAGGATGACACATCTTCGTGTTCGGGCCCTGAACATCACCATTCATTCGAATCTCAATAGCCAGATCCGAGTAGCCCAAGATGAGGCTCTCAGAGAGGAGAATAGATCTCATGAACACTTGAACATTCTCGTCTCTCGATTCAAGGTTAAGGAGACTGGACTCCGATACTTCGCCGGAAGAATTTACGTGCCTAGTTATGGGGATTTACGAAGCCTCATTCTAGACAAAGCCCTCAAGTCAAGATATTATATTCATCCAGGAGCCGGTAAAATGTACCACTATCTCAAGGAACAGTATTGGTGGCCAAATCTTAAGAAAGATGTTGCAACTTATGTTGAGAAGTGTTGGACTTGTTCGAAGGTTAAGGCCGAACATCAAAGACCATCTGGGTTACTCCAACAACCAGAAATCCCGCAATGGAAGTGGGAAAGGATAATGATGGACTTCATCACGAAACTACCAAAGACGGTGGGCGGATACGATACCATCTGGGTTATCGTTGACCGTCTTACAAAATTTGCACACTTCATATCCATGAAAGAAACAGATACGATGGAAAAACTCACTCAACTATACATAAAGGAAATTGTATCTCATCATGGTGTGCCCTTATCGATCATTTCAGACCGAGATGCCCGTTTTGCTTCTAGATTTTGGCATTCCTTGCAAGAAGCCTTGGGGACTCGTCTCGAAATGAGTACTGCGTATCACCCACAGACCGACGGACAAAGCGAACGCACAACACAGACTTTGGAGGACATGTTGCGTGGTTGTGTCATTAATTTCGGAAAGGCTTGGGAAAGGCATTTGCCGCTAGCCGAATTCTCTTACAACAACAGTTATCATTCGAGTATTAATGCCGCACCTTTCAAAGCGTTGTATGGCCACAAATGCCGTTCTCCTATTTGTTGGGCCGAAGTAGGCGAAAAGCAATCACCGGACCCGAGTTAGTCCATGAAACAACTGAGAAGATTGTCCAAATTCAAGCGAGACTCAAGACGGCCGGTGATCGCCAAAAGAGTTATGCCGACCTTAAATGTAAAGACTTCGAATTCAACGTGGGTGACCGTGTAATGTTGAAGGTCCCACCTTGGAAAGGTGTGATTCATTTTGGAAAGCGCGGAAAGCTCAACCCGCGATACATTGGTCCTTTCGAAATCTTGGAGCGTGTTGGACCCGTTGCTTACCGTTTGGATCTTCTGACTCAATTGAGCTCAGTTCATCCTACCTTCCACGTATCAAATTTGAAGAAGTGTCTTGCTGAACCGGAACTTGTCATACCACTGGTGGAACTTACGATTGATGACAAACTCCACTTCATGGAAAAACCTGTTGAAATTATGGACCGTGAGGTCAAAACTTTGAAACGCAACAAGATTCCGATCGTCCGAGTCCGATGGAATGCCAAACAAGGACCCGAGTTTACCTGGGAACGAGAGGATCAAATGATGCAGAAGTATCCTCACCTTTTCCCAACTCCTCCATCTACCTCGGCTTAAAATTTTGGGACGGAATTTTCTTTAACAGGTGGGTAATGTAACGACCCCGAATTTTCCAACTATATTATTAATATTTATTATTAATACTTGCGTTGTACTAAATGTATTCTTATACATTTTACTTGTTACCGTAATTGACATTTCAATGTCCCGACTCGTCTTTTCGACACGTGCTCTTCATGAATAATATTTCAAATATTATTTACGTTCATAATTAATTATTATTAATTATTTCTAATTAACTAATGTAAGTAGTTAATTACTTGGGCTTTCTACTAATTTGTTGCTAACTTATACTTGGGCTTATATTATTGGACTTGGACTATCAAGCCCATCCTACATTACTTAATCGACTAATTGTAAGCCCATCATTATTACTAGTGATTCATTAAGGTTAAAAACAAGATTAATTAGTTAAGTGAGGAGACAAAGATGTTTCAAGCCTGCAAGCACCAACTTTCCATGCATTTAACCTTATACTCTTCCTAGCATACAACACCCTCCCATACATGAAAGAACAAGTTGACCACCCCCCTTTGGGAGCCCAAAACCGTCGGCCTTTTGGTGGGGAGGGAGTTTAATTTTTTTTTTTTTTGTTACTTATATGCTAGTATTACTTCATTTTACACACACCATACTTACACCACTTTTACTCTCAACCTTTCTCTCTAAATTGTAAGTAATATATTTTCTTTCTTTCCTCATTCCTCCTTTGAAAACCGAATGGTAGCATCATCATCATACTAGTTTGTTGTTTGTTGTTAAAGATCAAGCTTCCTAGTTTGTATCTTCATGTAATCTTGCTTCTTCCATCCTTTGTTTGATGAGGAACCAAGAACAAGAATCTAAGCTTGTTAGCTTATGGTTCTACACTTGAAATATTATAAAGATCTAAAGTTCATAAGCTTTAAGATCTTACTCGTGTTCATGTTTTGTAAACTTAAGGTTTATTTTCTTAAGATCCAAGTTTTGGCTTGAATCTTCTTAAGTATGAAACAAACATGAACTTGTTACTTGTAAATTTAGTTTATTTCTTTATTTTGTTTTAAATTCGTAATTGTATAATATTGGTCAAGTATTACTAGTTAAACTTGATCTCATTCTTCTTGAAACTAAAGTTTAACTTTGTAAGTTCAAGAACATGAAAGTTAAACTTTCTAGTTATAACTTCATACACTTATGTTAGATCTAAATTTCTATAGCTTACGGTCTTCCAATTTTATCTAAAACAAAAGCTTATAAGCTTATATATACATTCTACAAGATTAAAATCTAAGTTTCATAACTTATGGTTTTATTAAAGTAAAGATCCAAGTTCCATAACTTAGTGTTTAACTTAAGAACACTAGATCTAGAATTTTTAGTCAAGGATCTTCAAGATCTAACTAAGATCTAAGTTCTAAAACTTATGATCTTGTTTACTTAGTTTACATTCAAGTTTATAGTTTAATATTACTATTAGAACTCATGTATGTGTCGGATCTAAGATCTTGATGTAACTTTGGTTCGTCAAGCTTCTTACAACCCTTAAATGAGTTGTGCTACATATCTTAGCCAAACACTAGTGTCATGATGGTCAAAAATTGGTAAAGATGATGCAAACACATCAACGAGTTGTACACTTGAAGCTACAAGCATCAAGGATGAGAACCGTGATGAGCATCAAGCACCAAGAATCCACCGGAGCACTTTTCTTACTGATTTCTGGATCTGATCAGGCTAATGGGCTACTGGAAAAGTTTATTTCCAGATTGTTCGGTTCGAGTAGATGACTTTTCATTTAAGACTCTTCTTAATCCAACTTATGGTTTAGGATTTATAGCCTTCCGAAAGTCACTACGCCCCTTTAACATTGTGCTGAAATTTCTGACCTACTCGCACTTAAACCGTCGCCACGGACAAACAAAGACGAGTTTGGTTCTGAAAATTGTTCAGTAGTTAAAAGACTCATATACAGAGCCATGGCCACTGGTCTCACCTCATTTCAGTTTGTATAGAGGTCGAGGCAGCTGAGCGAAATCAGCCTTTGTTTCAATCTCTATTCTTGATTGAAAACTTACTTTACTTTTAACTTCTTTTGTTGAATGATGATGATACTTAAGACCTAATTTACATACTTTTAAATCTTTGGGAATGATTTACTGAATTAGTAACTTTTGACTTAGGTTGAGGACCTTTCGGACCAACTACTTGCTTACTTATCTTGTCCCGACTTTACTACTTTTCACTGTGAGTTATAGCATCCCTTTTTTACTTTAACTATTTTGGGAACTGAGAATACATGCGCTTTTTTTTTACGTTTTACATACTAGGCACGAGTACTTAAACTTTATATATGTGTGGGTTATACAACGGCATAAACTTTCCCCTTTGCTCGGTAACGTTTAGTCAATGGTCTTTGAACCGGTGAACGCGAATCTTAGATATGGATCCATAGGGTTTGACATCCCCACTCGGGCTAGTAGCGCTAGCATTTAACGGGTGTTTAATACTTCATAAACTTACACACTCGCCAATTGTACTTTTAGGGGGTGATATTACGTTAAGTTAGTTACCAAGTACCCATGGTTGAACATATACTTTTCATACTATTTTGAAACACGGAAATCTCGTGGCCTACCTTACATTACTATTACATTTAAACTATAGCTCACCAACATTCGTGTTGACGTTTTTAAGCATGTTTTCTCAGGTGCTTAGAGGTTTGATGCTTCCGCTATAGTTGTCTTGCTGTGTAGAATCCCGCTGCTTTTGTTAGAGATGTCTCTGCATGAAACGTTTACCTTGCATTCACAAACTATGTTACTTTTGAAACAATGAATTTGTAATGACCATTGGGTCTCGTACTTATGTTAATTTCTTCTATTCGTAGAAGCCTACTATCGTTTGTAAAACTTTTGATGTTGGTTATAACGTCACCCTTTCTTATGAATGCAAACTTATTTTAAAACAGGATATAGTGTTTGACCTTGTAATGATCCTGTTGTTGATGATTCGTACACGTTATTTTTGTACGGGGCATCACAGACTACGGGCCGTCTGGAGCCTATCTCAGATTTGAATGATCTTCTCGGTTGTTTCATGAATGAGTTCGGGTCCAGTGATTTGCTTGTCGCCTACTTCGGCCCAACAAAGAGGTGAACGACATTTACGACCATATAACGCTTCGAATGGTGCGGCGTTAATACTCGCGTGATGTAGTGACCCGAACTTTTCCATGATTATATATTAAATGAAAACTATATTTCAATGATTAAATGTTTCCAACATGTTAAGCAATCAAACTTGTTAAGACTTGTTTAATTGAAATGAGTTTCATGTAGACAATTGACCACCCAAGTTGACCTGCGATTCACGAACGTTAAAAACTTGTAAAAACTACATGATGATATATATATATATATATATATATATATATATATATATATATATATATATATATATATATATATATATATATATATATATATATATATATATATATATATATATATATATATATATATATATATATGGATATATATGGTTAACATGAGATTATGATAAGTAAGTATCTTACTAAGTGTATTAATAATGAATGATGTACATAAAAATGAGATTATTGAATTAAGAAACTCGAAACGATATATATAATGATTATCGTTATAACAACGTCTTACTAAATACATATGAATCATATTAAGATATAGATACACTATGTTTAACATGATAAAATGATAATTAAGTATATCATTAAGTGTGTTAACAATGAACTACATATGTAAAAACAAGACTACTAAATTAAGGATTTCGAAACGAGACATATATGTAACGATTATCGTTGTAACGACATTTTAATGTATATATATATCATATTAAGATATATTCATACATCATAATATCATTATAATGTAATAATTTAACATCTCATTAGATATAATAAACAATGGGTTAACAACATTAAATGAGATCGTTAACTTAAAGGTTTCAAAACAACACTTACATGTAACGACTAACGATGACTTAACGACTCAGTAAAAATGTATATACATGTAGTGTATTAAGATGTATTTGTACACTTTTTAAAGAATTCAAGACACATATCAAAGTACTTCTACTTAACAAAAATGCTTACAATTACATCCTCATTCATTTTCATCAACAATTCTACTCGTATGCACCCGTATTCATACTCGTATAATACACAGCTTCTAGATGTATATACTATTGGTATATACACTTCAATGATCAGATCTTAGCAGCTCATGTGAGTCATTAAACATATGAGAACCATCATTTGGCAACTAGCATGAAATATCTCACAAAATTACAAAAAATATTATAAATCATTCATGAATTATTTACATGAAAACAAACTTACACATCCTTTATATCGAATCCATATACCAACGACCAAAAACACCTACAAACACTTTCATTGTTCAATTTTTTTTCATCTAATTAATCTCTCTCAAGTTCTATCTTCAAGTTCTAAGTGTTCTTCATAAATTCTATAAGTTCTAGTTTCATAAAATCAAGAATACTCTCAAGTTTAAAAGTCTACTTCCAAGCTTTCTAATCTATTTCAAGTGATCATCCAATCTCAAGAAATCTTTCTTATTTATAGTAAGATATCTTTCTAATTCAAGGTAATACTCATATTCAAACTTTGGTTCAATTTCTATAACTATAACAATCTTATTTCGAGTGATAATCTTACTTGAACTTGTTTTCGTATCATGATTCTACTTCAAGAACGTTCAAGCCATCCAAGAATCCTTTGAAGCTAGATCAATTTTTGTCACTTCTAGTAGGTTTACCTACTAAACTTTAGGTAGTAATGATGTTCATAACATCATTCGATTCATATCTATAAAACTATCTTATTCGAAGATTTGAACATGTTATCACTAGAACATAGTTTAGTTAATTCTAAACTTGTTCGCAAATAAAGTTAATCCTTTTAACTTGACTTTTAATATCAACTAAACACATGTTCTATATCTATATGATATGATAACTTAATGATTTAAAACCTAGAAACACAAAAAACACCGTAAAACCGGACATACGCCATTGTAGTAACACAGCGGGCTGTTTTGGGTTTGATAATTAAAGACTATGATAAACTTTGATTTAAAAGTTGTTCTTCTGGAAAAATGATTTTTCTTATGAACATGAAACTATATCCAAAATCAAAGTGAAAGTATGTTTTTCAAAATGGTCATCAAGATGTCGTTCTTTCGATGGAAATGACCACCTCTTTAAAAAATGACTTGTAACCTGTATTTTCGACTATAAACTTATACTTTTTCTGTTTAGTTTCATAAATTTCAGTTCACTATGAAACCATAGCAACTTGAATCACTCAAAGCGGATTTAAAACGAAGAAATGACGAGTAAAACAAAATTGGATAAATTTGCTAGTTTTAGCTACGAAAATTTTGTAACAAATCTAGACTAAACATATCCTAACTAATTTATATTGTATTATACATATTATGTAATTTTGGGATACCATAGACACGTATACAATGTTTTGACATATCATATCAACCCATCTATATATATATTTCGGAACAACCATAGACACTCTATATGCAGTAATATTTGAGTTAGCTATACAGGGTTGAGGTTGATTCCAAAATAATATATATACATTGAGTTGTGATCTAACCTGAGACTTGTATACACTAGGTCATGGATTGATTCGAGATAATATATATTGATTTATTTCAATACATCTAACTGTGGACAACTAGTTGTAGGTTACTAACGAGGACTGCTAACTTAACAAACTTATATCATAAAAACGTAATAAAAAATATTGTGAATATATTTAAATCATACTTTGATATATATGTACATATTTGAACCTGTTTCGTGAATCGACCAGTGGCCAAGTCTTATTTCCAATGAAGGAAAAATCTGTGAAAGTGAGTTATAGTCCCATTTTTAAAATCTAATATTTTTGGGATGAGAATACATGCAGTTTTATAAATGTTTTACAAAATAGACACAAGTATGCGAAACTACATTCTATGGTTGGATTATTAAACTGAATATCGCCCTTCAAGTCTGGTAACCTAAGAATTAGGGAACTGGCCCCTAATTGACGCGAATCCTAAAGATAGATCTATTGGGCTTAACAACCCCCATTCAGGTTATGGATGGTTTAGTACTTCGAGATTATTATACAGACGAGAGGTTATGTTTTGGGGATATTCTATGCATTAAGTTAACGTCAGTTACCAGGTGTTCAACATATGAATGATTTTTATCTCTATGCAGTTTGCGAAATGCCAGATATGAGATGTGTTATAAAAATGAAATCTTGTGGTCTATTATTATGATTTTATAATATATAGGTTAAACCTATAACTCACCAACATTTTTTTGACGTTTTAAGCATGTTTATTCTCAGGTGATTATTAAGAGCTTCCGCTGTTGCATACTAAAATAAGGACAAGATTTGGAGTCCATGCTTGTAAGATATTGTGTAAAAACTGCATTCAAGAAACTTATTTTTGATGTAATATATTCTTATTGTAAACCATTATGTAATGGTCGTGTGTAAATGGTATATTTTAGATTATCATTATTTGATAATCTACGTAATGTTTTTTTTTAAAAACCTTTATCGATAAAATAAAGGTTATGGTTGTTTTAAAAATGAATGCAGTCTTTGAAAAACGTCTCATATAGAGGTCAAAACCTCGCGACGAAATCAATTAATATGGAACGTTTATAATCAATATGAATGGGACATTTCAGTTGGTATCCGAGCGTTGGTCTTAGAGAACCAGAAAATTTGCATTAGTGTGTCTTATCGAGTTTGTTAGAATGCATTAGTGAATCTGGACTTCGACCGTGTTTTCTTTGAAAATGATTGCTTAATATTTTTTGTTGGAAACTACAAATTGTAACATGTAAATATTATGTGATATATTAGTCTCTTAACATGTTTGATATTGTGTGATAGATTTCTACCTCTAGTACAAATCCCATCGACTCACCTAATAATAATGAAGAGTCGAATATATATTGGGAAGATTCACAAATTCCCGAAGAGGAACCGGAAGAAGAGGAACCGGAAGAAGAAGAGGTTCCGGAGGAGGAAATATCAGGAACCATAGAAAAACAGATAAATAAAAGAAAATCCTCAACCAATGGACCAAAGTTAATAATGGTCAATGGTGTTTCCGCCGAGGAAGCAAAATATTGGGAAGATTACTAATTTTCTGATGAATCGGATCTCGATGAGGATTCCGATGATGTTATAGAAATTACCTCGACCCAATTTGAAAAAGTAAAAGAAAATAATAAGGGAAAGGGCATCAAAATAGAGAAACCTGATTCCAACCCCGATGAACTTTATATGTATCGTCAACACCCGTATTTCTTAAGTTGTAACAATAACCCGGGAACCTCTAAGCCACCAGGTTTTTCTAAACCATTTGTGAAAAAAACGGCTCGTATTAGAGGAACATCATATATCCCTAGAAAATTAGCAAAACGAAACACGTCTGAAGAGGAAGAAACTAGTGAGTCGGAATAAAGAGTTGTAATCATGAGGTGTAAAATATGTAAAATAAGTGTGCTTGTTCTTTTCTTGTTGTAGTGAAAATTGCTTGTATTATTTGATAATTATCTTTTACGAATCTAATTCTCATCTGTTTTACAGTATAAAAACACAATGGACGTTAAGGATAGACTACCAAAAATTTTAGAAGACCTACCCGGGGACATGATTGATGATATCTTGTCTATAGTCGGTCAGAAATCGTCGGCACAATTATTTATGGTAAAATTAGTTTGTAGAACATTTGAAGAAGGTTCCAGGCAGGCCTTAGTTTAAAAAGGTTTTCATTTGAAAGATGGGGTATATCACATTGGGGACACCGTAAGTTATGCCGTGTTTTCTTTAAAGCGTTAAATGCGGGGAACCCAAATGCAATTTTACGCTACGGGTTAAAAACCTATTTTGACTCAACATGTCCCAACGTAGGACTTTATGAGTTAGAAAGAGCTTCTAACATGCAACATAAAGAAGCATGTTATGCTTAAGTGTTAGTGATGTTCGCTTCTTACCAAAGTGAGAAAAAGAACATCGGATTACAAATTTTAAATAAAACCTTCCCACAAGTGACGGATTCAGTAGTTGGGTTGAGAAACAAGGTTTTATAGATTATTACCGGGCTGTTGGGCATTACGAAACCCTCGTCCTTTTGACAAGGTTACAACATGCTATCTTATCAACGGCCACAACGGTTATGTTCCACAAGACCAAGGATGGGAAGTAGTCTTAGTAAAACCAAAATGCATGACTTGTTTATGGACTTATGAATTACGTGTTTTTATTGCCTTTGTTGAACGACTTGCGTATTAGCTAGGATTGTTGTCACAACTGTTTGTATCAAAGTTATTGTGTGCTATATTTCATGCTATATGTATTATAGCAGTATTGTAAGTTTGTAAAATATTGTATAAAAGTTTGAACGCGAAATATTATTATAATCAGTTTTTCATATAGAATTGTAGTAGTTGAATTATATATTAGTTACTAAGTATGAACTTAACGGGTAGGTACTACCCGAATTAAAATTATAAAACGCTAATATGAAGAAAAAGCTTTTATAAATGAGTTCATATTATGCTACGAAATACTATTGACTACTCTTAATATTCTATATGATTAACTTAATTCTTTTAAGCTATTTTTTGAAGGAAATGGCACCGACGACTCGTCAGAATTTGAACATGAGCGAGGAAGAATTCCGTGTTTTCCTTGCAGCAAACATAGCCACGGTACAGGCTTCAATGCAAAACAACAACAATAACTCTGAATCTAGCAATACAAATAACGCCACAAGAAATCGTGTAGGATGCTCCTACAAAGAATTCATTGCCTGTAAACCTTTGGAATTCGATGGAACCGAGGGTCCAATCGGATTGAAACGGTGGACCGAAAAGGTTGAATCGGTGTTTGCCATAAGTAAGTGTACTGAAGAAGACAAAGTAAAGTACGCTACGCATACCTTCACAGGTACTGCGTTAACATAGTGGAATACCTACCTAGAGCAAGTGGGATAAGATGCTGCACACGCACTACCGTGGTCAGCATTCAAACATCTGATGACTGAGCAGTATCGTCCCAGAAACGAGGTTAATAAGCTCAAAGTAGAGCTTAAAGGATTACGAACACAAGGTTTCGACATTACCACATACGAACGACGATTCACGGAGTTGTGTTTATTATGCCCAAGAGCGTTTGAAGATGAAGAGGATAAAATCGACGCATTTGTAAAAGGGTTACCAGAAAGGATCCGAGAAGATATAAGTTCACACGAGCCCACCTCTATACAAAAGGCGAGTCGAATAGCTCATAAACTCATAAATTAGATTGAGGAAAGAGTTAAAGAGCAGGCTGCCAAAGAAGCCAACACGAAACAAATCAAGAGAAAGTGGGAAGAAACCAGTGACAAGGGTCACAATTTTAACAATCAACACAACAATCACAACTACAATCGCACCAATTTTCGCAACAACAAACGCAACAACAATAACAACCACCCCAGAAACAACTATAACAACCGTTTCAACAACAATAACAACCGCAACAACAACAATCCCAACAATAATAACAAGAGGCAGAAACCATGTCAGAGGTGTGAAGGATACCATCCGACTGGGCTCTGTACGGCAGTGTGTACTAAGTGTAAAAGAAAGGGCCATGGTGCGACAAAGTGCGAAATCTACGGATCAATGGCTAAGGGAACAAATAATGCCGGAACGAGTTATGCCGACATTACCTGTTTTGGATGTGGGAAGAAGGGCCATTACAAAAATGCGTGTCCAAATCAGGGGGATAATAATGGGCAAGGCCGAAGAAGAGTCTTCAACATTAATGCGGTTGAAGCGCAGGAAGACCCGGAGTTTGTTACGGGTACGTTTCTTATTGACAATACATTTTCTTATGTTTTATTTGATTCGGGTGCGGATAGAAGCTATAAGAGTAAGGATTTCTGTGCTAAAATAAGTTGTCCATTGACGCCTTTAGATAATAAATTTTTACTCCAATTAGGAAACGGTAAATTAATTATAGCAGATAAGATATGTCAAAATCGAGAAATTAAACTGGTTAGCGAAATGTTTAAGATTGATTTGATACCAGTAGAGTTAGGGAGTTTTGATGTGATAATCGGCATGGACTGGTTGAAAAAGGAGAGAGCGGAAATCGTATGTTACAAAAATGCTAATCGCATTGTAAGAGAAAAAGGAAAACCTTTAATGGTGTACGGAGAAAAGAGCAACGCGAAGCTAAATCTTATTAGTAATTTGAAGGCGTAAAAGCTAATAAGAAAAGGTTGCTATGCTATTTTAGCACATGTCGAGAAAGTACAAACCGAAGAAAAGAACATCAATGATGTTTCCGTCGCAAAAGAATTTCCCGATATATTTCTGAAAGAATTACCAGGACTACCTCCACACTGATCCGTTGAATTTCAAATAGATCTTGTACCAGGAGCTGCACCAATAGCTCGTGCTCCATACAGACTCGCACCCAGCGAAATGAAGGAACTCCAAAGCCAACTACAAGAACTTTTAGAGCGTGGTTTTATACGACCAAGTACATCACCATGGGGTGCTCCTGTTTTGTTTGTCAAAAAGAAGGATGGTACATTCAGGTTGTGTATCGACTACCGAGAGTTGAACAAACTTACCATCAAGAACTGTTATCCACTATCGAGAATCGACGACTTATTTGATCAACTACAAGGCTCGTCAGTTTATTCGAAGATTGATTTACGTTCTGGGTATCATCAGGAGGATGATATTCCGAAGACTGCTTTCAGAACGTGTTACGGTCATTATGAGTTTATGGTTATGCCGTTTGGGTTGACTAACGCACCAGCTGTGTTCATGGACCTCATAAACCGAGTGTGTAGACCATACCTTGACAAGTTTGTCATTGTTTTCATCGATGACATACTTATTTACTCAAAGAATGATCAAGAGCACGAAGAACATTTGAGAAAAGTGCTAGAGTTGTTGAGGAAAGAAAAACTGTACGCTAAATTTTCAAAGTGTGCATTTTGGTTGGAAGAAATTCAATTCCTTGGTCACATAGTGAACAAAAAAGGTATTCCGGTGGATCCGGCAAAGATTGAAACTGTTAAAAAGTGGGAAACCCCGAAAACTCCGAAGCATATACGTCAATTTTTAGGATTAGCTGTTACTACAGAAGATTCATCCAAGATTTTTCCAAAATAGCAAAACCCTTGACTGCATTAACGCATAAAGGGAAGAAATTTGAATGGAAGGATAAGCAGGAGAAAGCGTTTCAATTGTTAAAGAAAAAGTTAACTACGACACCTATATTGTCATTGCCTGAAGGGAATGATGATTTTGTGATATATTGTGACGCCTCAAAGCAAGGCTTCAGTTGTGTATTAATGCAACGAACAAAGGTAATTGCTTATGCATCTAGACAATTGAAGATTCACGAGCAGAATTATACGACGCATGATTTCGAATTAGGCGCGGTTGTTTTTGCATTAAAGACTTGGAGGCACTACTTATATGGGGTCAAAAGTATTATATATACCAATCACAAAAGTCTCCAACACATATTTAATCAGAAACAACTAAACATGAGGCAGCGTCGGTGGATTGAGTTATTGAATGATTACGAGTTCGAGATTCGTTACCATCCGGGGAAGGCGAATGTGGTAGCCGACGCTTTGAGTAGAAAGGACAGAGAACCTATGCGGGTAAAAGCTATGAATATAATTATTCGTACTAACCTTACTACTCAAATAAAGGAGGTGCAGTAGGGAGTTATAAGATAAGGGAATTTGAAGAATGAAATACCCAAAGGATCGGAGAAACACCTTAATATTCGGGAAGACGGAACCCGATATAGAGCTGGAAGAATTTGGGTGCCAAAGTTTGGGGATGTGAGAGAAATGGTACTTAAGGAAGCACATAAAACCAGATATTCAATACATCCTGGAGCGGGGAAGATGTACAAAGATCTCAAGAAACACTTTTGGTGGCCGGGTATGAAAGCCGATATTTCTAAATACGTAGGAGAATGTTTGACGTGTTCTAAGGTCAAAGATGAACATCAGAAACCATCAGGTCTACTTCAGCAACCTGAAATCCCAGAATGGAAATGGGAAAACATTACCATGGATTTCATTACTAAATTGCCAAGGACTGCAAGTGGTTATGATACTATTTGGGTAATAGTCGATCGTCTCACCAAATCAGCACATTTTCTGCCAATGAGAGAAGATGACAAAATGGAGAATTTGCACGATTATACTTGAAAGAAGTTGTCTCCAGACATGGAATACCAATCTCTATTATCTCTGATAGGGATGGCAGATTTGTTTCAAGGTTTTGGCAGACATTACAGCAAGCATTAGGAACTCGTCTAGACATGAATACTGCCTATCATCCATAGACTGATGGGCAGAGCGAAAGGACGATACAAACGCTTGAAGACATGCTAAGAGCATGTGTTATTGATTTTGGAAACAGTTGGGATCGACACCTACCGTTAGCAGAGTTTTCCTACAACAACAGTTACCACTCGAGTATAGAGATGGCACCGTTTGAGGCACTTTATGGTAGAAAGTGTAGGTCTTCAATTTGTTGGAGTGAAGTTGGGGATAGAAAAATTACGGGTCCAGATATAATTCAAGAAACTACCGAGAAGATCATTCAAATTCAACAACGGTTAAAAACCGCCCAAAGTCGACAAAAGAGCTACGCGGAAATTAAAAGAAAAGATATAGAATTTGAAATTGGAGAGATGGTCATGCTTAAGGTTTCACCTTGGAAAGGTGTTGTTCAATTTGGTAAACGGGGGAAACTAAATCCAAGATACATCGGGCCATTCAAGATTATAGATCGTGTCGGACCAGTAGCTTACCGACTTGAGTTACCTCAACAACTCGCGGCTGTAGATAACACTTTCCACGTCTCGAATTTGAAGAAATGTTTTGCAAAAGAAGATCTCACTATTCCGCTAGACGAAATCCAAATCAATGAAAAACTTTAATTCATCGAAGAACCCGTGGAAATAATGGATCGTGAGGTTAAAAGGCTTAACCAAAACAAGATACCAATTGTTAAGGTTCGATGGAATGCTCGAAGAGGACCTGAGTTCACCTGGGAACGTGAAGACCAGATAAAGAAGAAAACCCGCACTTATTTCCAGAAGATGCGTCAACACCTTCAACCGCTTAAAATTTCGGGACAAAATTTATTTAATAGGTAGGTACTGTAGTCACCCGAACTTTTCCATGATTATATATTAAATGAAAACTATATTTGTATGATTAAATGTTTCCAACATGTTAAGAAATCAAACTTGTTAAGACTTGTTTAATTGAAATGAGTTTCATGTAGACAATTGACCACCCAAGTTGACCGGCAATTCACGAACGTTAAAAACTTGTAAAAACTACATGATATATATATATATATATATATATATATATATATATATATATATATATATATATATATATATATATATGGATATATATGGTTAACATGAGATTAAGATAATTAAGTATCTTACTAAGTGTATTAACAATGAGTGATATACATAAAAATGAGATTATTGAATTAAGAAACTCGAAACAATATATATAACGATTATCGTTATAACAACGTCTTACTAAATACATATGAATCATATTAAGATATAGATACACTATGTTTAACATGATAAAATGATAATTAAGTATACCATTAAGTGTGTTAACAATTAACTACATATGTAAAAACAAGACTACTAACTTAAGGATTTTGAAACGAGGCATATATGTAACGATTATCGTTGTAAGGACATTTTAATGTATATATATCATATTAAGATATATTCATACATCATAATATCATTATAATGTAATAATTTAACATCTCATTAGATATAATAAACAATGGGTTAACAACATTAAATGAGATCGTTAACTTAAAGGTTTCAAAACAACACTTACATGTAACGACTAACGATGACTTAATGACTCAGTTAAAATGTATATACATGTAGTGTATTAAGATGTATTTGTATACTTTTTAAAGACTTTAAGACATATATCAAAGTACTTCTACTTAACAAAAATGCTTACAATTACATCCTCATTCATTTTCATCAATAATTCTACTCGTATGCACCCGTATTCGTACTCGTACAATACACAGCTTCTAGATGTATATACTATTGGTATATACACTTCAATGATCAGCTCCTTAGTAACCCATGTGAGTCATTAAACATGTGGGAACCATCATTTGCTAACTAGCATGAAATGACTACCTCTTTAAAAAATAACTTGTAACCTATATTTCCGACTATAAACTTATACTTTTTCTGTTTAGTTTCATAAATTTAAGTTCATTATGAAACCATAGCAACTTGAATCACTCAAAACGAATTTGAAACGAAGAAATGACGGGTAAAACAAAATTGGATAAATTTGCTAGTTTTAGCTACGAAAATTTTGTAACAAATCTAGACTAAACATATCCTAACTAATTTATATTGTATCATACATATTATGTAATCTTGGGATACCATAGACATGTATACAATGTTTTGACATATCATATCGACCCATCTATATATATATTTCGGAACAACCATAGAAACTCTATATGTAGTAATGTTTGAGTTAGCTATACAGGGTTGAGGTTGATTCCAAAATAATATATATACTTTGAGTTGTGATCTAGCCTGAGACTTGTATACACTGGGTCGTGGATTGATTCGAGATATTGATTTATTTCAATACATCTAACTGTGGACAACTAGTTGTAGGTTACTAACGAGGACTGCTAACTTAACATACTTTAATCATAAAAACGTAATAAAAAATGTTGTGAATATATTTAAATCATACTTTGATATATATGTACATATTTGTTATAGGTTCGTGAATCGACCAGTGGCCAAGTCTTATTTCCAACGAAGGAAAAATCTGTGAAAGTGAGTTATAGTCCCATTTTTAAAATCTAATATTTTTGGGATGATAATACATGAAGTTTTATAAATGTTTTACAAAATAGACACAACTATACAAAACTACATTCTATGGTTGGATTATTAAACCGAATATCGCCCTTCAAGTCTGGTAACCTAAGAATTAGGGAAATGGCCCCTAATTGACGCGAATCCTAAAGATAGATCTATTGGGCTTAACAACTCCCATTCAGGTTATGGATGGTTTAGTACTTCGAGATTCTTATACAGACGAGAGGTTCTGTTTTGAGGATATTCTATGCATTAAGTTAATGTCGATTACCAGGTGTTCAACATATGAATGATTTTTATCTCTATGCAGTTTGCAAAATGCCTGATATGAGATGTGTTATAAAAATGAAATATTGTGGTCTATTATTATGATTTGATAATATATAGGTTAAACCTATAACTCACCAACATTTTTGTTGACGTTTTAAGAATGTTTATTCTCAGGTGATTATTAAGAGCTTCCGCTGTTGCATATTAAAATAAGGACAAGATTTGGAGTCCATGCTTGTATGATATTATGTAAAAACTGCATTCAAGAAACTTATTTTTGATGTAATATATTCTTATTGTAAACCATTATGTAATGGTCGTGTGTAAACGGTATATTTTAGATTATCATTATTTGATAATCTAAGTAATATTTTTTTTAAAAACCTTTATCGATAAAATAAAGGTTATGTTTGTTTTAAAAATGAATGCAGTCTTTGAAAAATATCTCATATAGAGGTCAAAACCTCGCGACGAAATCAATTAATATGGAACGTTTATAATTAATATGAACGGGAAATTTCACGTGATAACTATTGTTGTAGGAGAATTCGGCGAGAGGTAAGTGCTTGTCCCAAGCTTTTCCGAAATCGATAACGCAAGCTCGTAGCATGTCTTCCAAGGTTTGAATTGTGCGTTCGCTTTGTCCGTCGGTTTGCGGATGGTATGCGGTGCTCATGTCAAATCGTGTTCCCAACGCTTCTTGTAAAGTATGCCCAAATCTAGAAACAAAACGGCCATCTCGGTCGGAAATAATCGATAATGGTACACCGTGACGGGCTACGATCTCTTTAATGTAAAGTTGTGCAAGTTTCTCCATTTTGTCGGTTTCCTTTATGGCGAGGAAGTGGGCGGATTAGGTGAGACGGTCAACAATAACCCAAATGGTATCATAACCACCTATTGTCTTGGGTAGTTTTGTGATAAAATCCATCGTTATTCTTTCCCACTTCCATTGCGGGATTTTGGGTTGTTGAAGTAATCCGGATGGTCTTTGATGTTCGGCTTTGGCTTCGGAGCAAGTTAAGCACTTTCCAACATAAGTAGCAACGTCCATTTTAATGTTCGGCCACCAATATTGTTCTTTGAGGTCGTGGTACATCTTATTGGCACCGAGGTGAATCGAATACCTTGACTTATGGGCTTCGTCTAGAATAAGGCTTCGCAAGTCCCCATAACTAGGCACCCAAATTCTTCCGGCTAAATATCGGAGTCCAGTCTCCTTAACTTCGAATCGAGAGGCTAGGACGTTCAAGCGTTTGAGAGAGATGTTTTCATCCTTGAGAGCCTCGTCTTGACACGAAGAGGCACCATTCATTCCTTTCGACTTAAAGCATCGGCTACTACATTTGCCTTCCCGGGATAGTAACAGAGCTCACAATCGTAATCATTCAAAGTTTCAATCCACCGTCGTTGTCTCATGTTTAGTTGCTTTTGATGGAAGATGTGTTGGAAGCTTTTGTGATCGGTGAAGATGGTACTTTTGGTTCCATAAAGATAGTGTCTCCACATTTTAAGTGCAAAGACAACGGCTCCGAGTTTGAGATCATGTGTCGTGTAGTTCCGTTCATAGATTTTCAATTTTCGTGAGGCATAAGCGATAACCTTCTTTCGTTGCATCAATACACACCCAAAATCATGTTTTGAGGCATCGCAATAAACAACAAAATCATTATTGCTGTAACATCCCACCTTTTTCCGTTTACTTTCCGTTTAACTATTTTAAAGTCCGTTATATATTAATAACATCTCCCGTTGATACGCGTTTAAATTATCTTGTTTAGGTAATTCACGCACCCGTAACCGAACTCGAGGGACTAGTTTCACCAATTGAACAAAGATGTGACTAGATGGACTAGTCACACCCACCTCCTTCCATTTCCATTTCATTTTCCATTTTCTTTTATACTTTCACCTTATTCTCTCAAAACCCAAAACAAAGATTCATCATCTAAATCAAATCGAGCAAGCACCAATCCAAACAAATTACATATTCGGAATCCTTGCATCTTCCTCTTCGAATCCATACCAACTTTATTGCATTTGGGTAACTTTCTAAAATCACTATATTTTGCGTTCTTGATGATTTTTACTTGTAAAAGTGTTAATTAGTGTCTATGGCTCAAGTCTAACATGAATAAATGATTTATATGTTCGATCTCATTATTTTATGCAACTAGCATAAACTTGAACTTTGGTGTGTTTGATTTGGTGATTTGGTTGCTAGAATGTTGTTAAATGTTATAAATGCATGTATTAATTGTGTTACTAGCAACACTAGCTTCAATTTAAGGTGTAGGTTGACTTGGAAGGACTCCATAAACTTAATTGCAAAATTGTGATTTTGGGTTAGGGTTTGATAGGAGTAAAATGGATTTTTGATGCACCAAATACTATGCAATGTTGTTTGTAAGTGTTTAGTTATATTGTATGCATAATTACCTACGAAACGGCGCATTATATGTTTGCATTTAATTCCCAAATCATCAAAATGCATTTATGAAATTGAAGCATTAATGATGAGCATTTATTTGATCATTTAATTTGGAAACTCGATATTTGCAAATGATGTTTTTGATTGATGAAACGTGTTTAGTTGTGTTCATTGTCAAATTACCTTTCCAATGATATAAGATACGTGTTCTAAGTGTTTACGGTTTGTGAATTGTGCTAAATTGAAGATTGAATTTTGACTTGAACAATTGAAACTGACTAGGCACCAGACCACGTTAAATGTCGCGGCGCGGCCCTCCTTGGTCGCGGCCTGGCATTTGCCGTGTTTGGATTCTGACCTACATGGTCAAAATTCGAAAAATGTTTGCTATGTTACGCACCTCCGATTCACATGTAACTTGATCTAACATGCTTATATATGAATAAAAACCTCAGAAAAATAGTTCGGGACCCGACCCGAACGTGTTGACTTTTTTGTTGACTTTGACCCGACCAAAGTTGACTTTTAATCAAACTTAACCAAATACTTATGCAATCATTCTAACATGCTTTTATACTTGTACCTTGCATGAAACTTGATAATTTGATTCACATGCTATAATGATCGAGTCGTAACGAGCCATAGGACTAATTGAACACTTTGACCTATCGTGTTTACCGTTATTGATACAAACCTATTTTTTTAGGTCAAGACTAGCATTCGTTCTTGCACACGTTTACTTGTTGAAGTACTTTTACATACGTGCACTCAAGGTGAGATCATAGTCCCACTTTTACTCTTTTGAACTTACACTTGGGATGAGAAAACTTAAACGTTTCTTTTTACTAAGTGAACACAAGTACGGGAAAACAAACATTCTACATACGAGTCTAGAACAAAATCCTCAATTCGATTATCATTAGTTACACTTTCCGGGTGTAAGCGAGAACTTATGTTGTATGGATCCATATTGGTTTGACAAACCCTCATTCAAACGGTTCGCTACCGTTTACGAATGGAATATATTTTCGAGAAACAGTGTATGTTCTAACACTATTGTGATGGGGTTCTATGGAAGGAATGTTAAGCATTGATAATTGGGTGCTCGTGAATATTAACTTTTGGAATGTATTACTATATTATCTATATTACAAATCTTGTAGTTCACTTGTACTTACTTACTTAAACCTATGATTTCACCAACGTTTTCGTTGACAGATTTCTATGTTTTTCTCTGGTCCTTGAACATTTTGTGATATATGCTTCCGCTCATTACTTTTGATACTTGCTTGGATGTCGAGTATACATGCATACGTTGAGCGTCTTTTGGCTACTTTTAAATTGTGTCGAATATGTTTCAATTGTACTTTAAACTTTGTTATGTAACTAGTTGTCGAACTACTTTGTAAACCTTGAAACATCTTTACTTTTGAAATGAATGCGACATACTTTTGGTCAAACGTTGTTTTAAAGACTTATTACCACGTAACGGGACCTAAGTAGACGACGCCGTCAATGAAGATTTTGTCGGGTCGCTACAGATGGTATCAGAGCATTGGTTGTAGAGATTTAGAGTTCATTGGTGTCAACCCCGAGTCATAGGTTACATTAGTGAGTCTAGACTACAACCGGTATATAGACTTGAAGTAGGAATTACTTGACTACTTGTGCATTTATACTCGAACGTTTCTACTCATATCTACTCTTATTTCATCTTAATCTCACGTTGTTTAATTTGATTGACGCGCCACCTTGACTTAGTGAAATAATGTCGAATGCACATATGAATTAGGGTAATATAATTTCCGGGATTATATTACGGTGACTCATATGAACGTTCCGACATTATGACACAAAGAATTTAAGGCGAGTCAAGAAATTTTTTTTCTCTCTATCCTTATTCCATATCTTGATTAGTATTATTGAAAATACTAATCAACAGTATTCTTTAGTTTTGAAGGAACAATGCCTCCTCGCCGTGTGCCACGCCATGAGACTCCCGAACAAGCCCTTCAACGGATGATAGCCACCGCCGTGGATGCGGCCATGGCCGGTCACTCCTCCAACAACAACAATAATAACAGCAACAACAACAATCAAGGGGCCGGTAACTCAAGCGAAGGGTGCTCCTACAAAGCCTTCATGGGGTGCAAACCTCATACTTTTGATGGGACTGGGGGACCGGTTACTCTCACTCGATGGTTCGAACAAACAGAGGCCGTTTTTAGCATAAACGGTTGTCGGGACCAAGATAAGGTCAAATACTCCACTCACACTTTCGTCGGTGTCGCCCTCACATGGTGGAACACCTATGTACAATCGGTGGGTACCGATGAAGCTCACGCCCTCTCTTGGGCCGACTTAAGGGAAAATATGATCGTCGAATATTTCCCTCGTGAAGAAACCCGAAGGCTCGAACAAGAGCTAAGAACTTTGAAAGCGGTCGGAAGCGATCTCAAGGCTTATAATCAACGATTTTCTGAACTAGCCTTGATGTGACCAAACCTTGTGAACCCCGAAGTTTAAGGGTTGAACTTTACATGGATGGTCTTCCAAAGAGCATCAAACACGGGGTAATGTCATCCAAACCCACTAATCATCAAGAAGCTTTGAACATGGCCCGCAAGTTGATAGAAATGGTGGACGAAATCGTAGTGCCGGCACCTAAAGCCGAGGATAAGTCGGGTAACAACAAAAGAAAATGGGAAACCCCCCAATCAAGCAAAAACAACTTTACCAAGAAGCCTTACACGTCCGACGGCAAGAAGGGTTATGCCGGGAACCTACCTCTTTGCAACAAATACAACAAGCACCACTTTGGTGAATGTGGCAAGCTAATTTGCCATCGGTGCCAAGGAGTTGGTCATAAGGCCAACGAATGTAAAATTGTCACCCCCATCGCTCGAAAGGGGCCCAATGCACCAAAGACGGGCACTTGTTACGAATGTGTCCAAATGGGCCATTATAGAAATGCATGTCCGAAGAAGAAAATAACCCCAATACGCGTGGCCGAGCTTTCAACATCAATACCGAGGAAGCCCGAGATGACAATGAATTAGTCACGGGTACGTTTCTTCTCAACAACACTTATGTTACTTGTTTATTTGATTCGGGTGCCGATAAGAGTTTTGTATCCAAGACTTTGACTCATTCTTTTAGCACTCCACCACTTCCTTTAGATACCACTTATACCATTGAAGTGGCCAACGGGAAACTATTGAGTGCCGACACATATTACCGGGGGTGTACGTTAAAGATTTTGGGTAATGAGTTTGAAATTGACTTGATACCCATGGAACTAGGAAGCTTCGATGTGATAATTGGTATGAATTGGTTAGCCAAAACGAAATCCCACATCCTTTATGATCTTAACGTAATCCGAATTCCTATCGGGAATGGTGAACCTTTGATTGTTTATGGCGATAAGAGTTGCACCGAACTCAACCTTGTTTCTACCTTAAAGTTAGAAAACTACTCCGTAAGGGTTGTTTTGCGATCCTTGCCCACGTTAAGAAAGTCGAGTCCGATGAGAAGCATATCGATGATGTGCCAATTGTTAGTGACTTTTTCGATGTATTTCCCGATGAATTGCCGGGTCTTCCACCTCATCGACCGGTAGAATTCCAAATCGATCTTATTCCGGGAGCCGCACCCGTAGCACGTGCACCATATAGACTTGCTCCATCCGAAATGCAAGAATTACAAAGTCAAATCTAAGAACTACTTGACAGTGGTTTTATCCAACCTAGCCATTCACCATGGGGCGCTCTGATTTTGTTTGTTAAAAAGAAAGACGAATCCCTACGAATGTGCATCGATTATCGTGAACTAAATAAATTGACGGTTAAGAACCGATATCCTCTCCCTCGCATCGATGACCTCTTTGATCAACTACAAGGATCTCGTATATATTCTAAAATCGATCTCCGCTCGGGTTATCATCAATTAACGGTTAAGGGGGAAGATGTCTCCAAAACTGCTTTCCAGACTCGTTATGGTAGTTATCAATTTCTTGTTATGCCATTTGGTGTCACTAATGAACCGGCGGTGTTCATGGATCTTATGAACCGCGTGTACAAACCGTATCTCGATAAATTCGTTATTGTGTTCATCGATGACATCTTGGTCTATTCTAAAAGCGAAGAAGAGCACGAACAACATCTCCGACTTGTGCTTGAACTCTTGAGACAAGAACGACTCTATGCCAAATTCTCCAAGTGTGAATTTTGGTTGAAGGAAGTTCAATTTCTTGGTCATGTTGTAAGTGATCAAGGTATTAAAGTCGATCCCACGAAAATCGAAGCCATTAGTAAATGGGAGACTCCGACTCACATTTGTCAATTTTTGGGTCTCGCCGGATACTACCGTAGATTCATCAAGGATTTCTCTTTGGTTGCTCGTCCTCTAACCGCGTTAACTCACAAGGGAAATAAATTCATTTGGGCAACCGAACAAGAATCCGATTTTCAAATCTTGAAAACAAAGCTAACCACCGCTCCTATCCTGTCACTTCCCGAAGGCAATGATGATTTTGTTATATATTGCGATGCCTCGAAACATGGTTTCGGGTGTGTATTGATGCAACGAAAGAAAGTCATTGCTTATGCCTCTCGACAATTGAAAATTCATGAATGGAACTATACGACACATGATCTCGAACTCAGAGCTGTTGTCTTTGCACTTAAAATGTGGAGACACTATTTTTATGGAACCAAAAGTACCATCTTCACCGATCACAAAAGCCTCCAACACATCTTCGATCAAAAGCAACTAAACATGAGAAAACGAAGGTGGATTGAAACCTTAAACGATTACGATTGTGAGCTTCGTTACCATCCAGGAAAGGCAAATGTAGTAGCCGATGCCTTGAGTCGAAAAGAAAGAGCGGTGCCTCTTCGTGTCCGAGCTTTAAACATCCCCATTCACACCAACCAGAATAGTCAAATTCGTGTAGCCCAAGACGAGGTTCTCAAGGATGAAAACATCTCTCTCAAACACTTGAACGTCCTCACCTCTTGATTCGAAGTTAAAGAAACCGAACTCTGATATTTCGCCAGAAGGATTTGGGTACCTAGTTATGGGGACTTACGAAGCCTTATTTTAGACGAAGCCCATAAGTCAAGATATTCGATTCACCCCGGTGCCAATAAGATGTACCACGACCTTAAAGAACAATATTGGTGGCCGAACATTAAAAAGGACGTTGCTACTTACGTTGGAAAATGCCTAACTTGCTCCAAAGTCAAAGTCGAACATCAAAGACCGTCCGGACTACTTCAACAACCCGAAATCCCGCAATGGAAGTGGAAAAGGATAACGATGGATTTTATCACCAAACTACCAAAGACGGTTGGCGGTTATGATACTATTTGGGTTATTGTTGACCGTCTCACCAAATCCGCGCACTTCCTAGCCATGAAGGAAACCGACAACATGGAGAAACTCGCACAACTTTACATTAAAGAAATCGTAGCCCGACATGGTGTACCCTTATCGATTATCTCCGACCGAGATGGCCGTTTTGTTTCTAGATTTTGGCGTACCTTACAAGAATCGTTGGGGACGTGTTTAGACATGAGCACCTCATATCATCCACAAACCGACGGACAAAGCGAACACACAATTCAAACCTTGGAAGACATGCTACGAGCTTGCGTTGTGGACTTTGGAAAAGCTTGGGATAAGCACTTGCCTCTCGCCGAATTCTCCTACAACAATAGTTATCACGCGAGTATTAACGCCGCACCATTCGAAGCTTTTGATGTCGAACGAGGTGTATATAAAATAGTTTATAATTTTAGCAGGAAATACTATTAAATACGATACAATTTTACACAAGATATTTATTTATTTATAGAATGGATATACTTAAACCTTGCTACAACACTTATAGGCAGTGTACCTAATCGTACAGTAGTGTAGTTTTTAGTAAGTCCGGTTCGTTCCACAGGGAAATCTTTAAACAAAGCTCAACGCTATATTAGTTAACTTTTATAAAAATACAAATATATATATAGGTAATATTATTATTATAAAGGGGGGTTTTTACCGTTTAATGACCGGTTTGTCGATTTTAAAACTTTAGTCGCAGTTAAAACCTAATGTAAAATATAAAATAAATACAAGACTTTAAATTAAAGCGTAAAGTAAATAACGATAATGAAATTGCGAATAATAAAAATGTGATAAAATTAAATTGCGATAATTAAAAAGTACGATAATTAAAAGTGCGATAAAATAAATAAAAGTGCGATAATTAGAAGTGCAATTAAATATAAAATAAAGGAAATTAAATATGAAATAAAAGAATTATGCTTATTTAAACTTCCGTAATCATGATGTTTGACGTGTTGATTTTAGTTTTATGCCCATGGGTTAATTGTCCTTTGTCCTGGATTATTCAATATGTCCGTCTGGTTTTTGTCCATAACAGTCCATCAGTCATAAATATAAATTGCAAGTGTCCTTGTCAAATTATTATTATACCCGAAGATAAATATTCCAACTAATTGGGGATTCGAATTGTAACAAGGTTTTAATACTTTGTTTAATGAATACACCAGGTTATCGACTGCGTGTAAACCAAGGTTTTACTACTTTGTTAACAATTACACCAATTACCCTTGAATGTAATTTCACCCCTGTTTCAATTATTCTAGTGGCTATTAATCCATTCCCGTGTCCGGTTAAATGAACGATTATTCGTACATATAAATACCCCGCCCATCGTGTCCGATCGAGTGTATATGGTAATTTATAGGGACGCCCAATTGTAAATCTTTATATTAACATTAACAAACTTTCATTTAGTTAAACAAATATAAAGCCCATTAATAGCCCATAGTCTAGTTTCCACAAGTGTCGTTCTTTTGTCCAAACCCCAATTATGGTACAAAGCCCAATTACCCAATTTTAGTAATTAGCCCAACATCATGATTACTTCGTTTTAAATAAGCATAATGATAACTTAGCTACGAGACATTAATATAAAAAGGTTGAACATAACTTACAATGATTAAAAATAGCGTAGCGTTACACGGACAGAATTTCGACTTACACCCTTACAACATTCGCTAACATAACCTTATTATTAGAATTATAATTAAAATTAAAATATAAATTATAAATATAAATATATTACGTATATATTGAGAGAGATTGAGAAAATAAGATGTTAAATTCGATCAGAATTCGGTTGGCTTTATAGCCAGAAGTGAAATTTGGGGCTCCGCGACTCGCGGCCAAATACCCTTAAAACTCCGCGAGTCGCGGAGAGGTATTTACAGTTTACACCCTTGGAGTTTCCTGCTGCCGACGGTTTTAAATATATATATATAATATATATATAATTAATATAATTAATTATATATTATATTATATTTATATATATAGTTAACTTGTAATTTTTAGTCCGTTGCGTCGAGCGTTAAGAATTGACTCTGGTCCCGGTTCCGGATTTTCGAACGTCCTCGCGTACAATTTAATATCTTGTACTTTGCGTTTTGAATCTTGTACTCTTGTGATTTTGAGACGTTTCTTATCAATAATTGGAACCTTTTTGATTGTCTTTTGTTCTTTTGAGCTTTTTGGTCGTTTGCGTCTTCAAATCGTCGAATCTATCTTTTGTCTTCACCTTTTATTATTTAAACGAATATCACTTGTAAATAGAACAATTGCAACTAAAAGCTTGTCTTTCTTGAGGAATAATGCTATGAAATATATGTTCGTTTTTAGCATTATCAAATATTCCCACACTTGAGCGTTGCTTGTCCTCAAGCAATATTGTCTTGAAATACTAGAATCACTTCTTTATTCTTCACACTTTGTACATCAGTGATTTCTATATGGCGGTATAAACAATGGTAGTAACGATATGGTTTACAGTCCCACATGACTATAAAAATTTAGATCCATTAAGGAAATTGGATCTTTATGAAAACATTTGATCTTTTGAAATCTAGTTTTTACCCTAGATAAGTTTTTCGGGATAACCCTTTACCGGTGTTTGCAAAATATTTTTGTGGGTTTGGTGGGTTTCAGATTTGAAAATTTTAGCTCAAAACTTGCGGTTTTGTGTCACCCACTTGCTAACCTTGTATTTGGAAAGCAACACGTCCAGTTTACTTGTTCCGTATATTACCTTTCGGCAAACTACCGTCCGGTTGTAAAGGAAAGCGTTGAACAAGCAACTGTTTAATGCAATGTCCCGTGACATGCTTTTGATTATGGTCTATAACGTGTCGGACGCAATTACTATCCTTGGTAGGAGCAATAGTAAAGCTCACCCTTATAATTTTTCGGTCTGGCACAAGGTTCTGTCTTTGACCATGTTATGCAACCACCGTTCTTACGGTTGACACCCGATTTAGTTCAGGTGACCTAATGAATTCCAGGTGAATTCCTAGGATTTTACGTTCAATGGTAATGAACGCATTGAAAATAGGGTTTTCAGAAAACAAATCGGTTTATAATTTTGATCAAAATATTTTCTCGTTTAAGCTCGAGTTTAGATATCATTGAATTCCATGAGTTTGTAATTCTCAATCTTTAAGGTCAATCTCTAGGATTGAGTAATATCAGTCTTAAAAGCTGATTTTTAATCTTTAAGGAGATTATCCTTTCTGGGGATCTGATTCATTAGTCTTATCCAGCTAATTTGCATGGTGCCCCCCCATTGTACGAGATAAATCCTTCTCATGGTTAGGATAAATCTGACCACTTGGCGACCCTGTTTGATGCTGAGGTCCGTGGATTTCCTGCTGATTTTAGTGATGACTTTTCTAGATTTTTCGTCAACCTACAGCTGGTCTGAACGACAACTTCATGACCTAAATCAAGAAGCGTGTGTCTTTTTCGGAAGACTTTACTTCCTTTTAATGATGGAATTGATTCATCGTGTAGATCCATCTCTTCTTTTCTTTCATCGGGTAAAACAGTTTAGTTTAGTCCAAAGCAAAAGTATTTTCAATTATTTGTTACAGATATATGTGACATATGTTTAAGATAACTTGGTAAATTTTCCCATACTTGGCTTTTTATTTTTCTTTTTATCGTCCTCTATTCCATTTTAAATGAATTTTGACGTTTTAGTTTGTTTCTCAATTTATGTCCTTTTTGAGGTAACAATAATTTCGGTGTTAAAACCTAGTTTTATCGTTCATAAATGTGTATAAACATGATTTTAATTCATTTAATTGAAAATTTTGAAAAATTTTACTAGAATTGGGTAGTCAGTATATAAGACTAGGGCTGTTCTTTTTTATCAGAGAGCACTAGATTCTAATACAACTACTGCTTTACTAGTATTTTTAATGGTAACCAAGTGTTTAATATAAAAATTTTAAAATCCGAAAGAATTTAACCCCTTCCCACACTTAAGATCTTGCAATGCCCTCATTTGCAAGAAATCAGTAACAATTTAAATTATTGAGGGTGATTTGTGTGAAAATGATTAAATTTTTACCAAAGTTTCCAAATATATTGGCGTTTGTTTGCTGAATGATAAATGGTGCACGTCATTTGTTCATTCCGTCTTGTTGTTATTTCACATACATGTTGCATCATTGTCGTCAAAATTACTTGCTTTTGCTGAACTTAATGCCAGTCTTTGAAAATGCGTTGTTTTACCCTGTTGTGTACATAAGATAAACTGCAAACATATATACATATTTTTGAAGTTTGGTTTATTACCCCACATTCAAAAATTATTAAAATCTAAGAATAAAAGTTAGAAATTATAAAAATGATTACAATATTAACAAAAGTATTAAACATATCAATAATTACAAATTACAAAATAATAAAACAAAATAAGTAAACTAAGGATGATATTGGTACCAATAGGGGTTCCACGCATAACCATAAGTGCTATAGAATGCTTCGGCAGGGTCATACGTAGGATATGGTGGCTGCATCTCTATCGACCAAGGAGGGAAGACGGGTTTCGGTGTAGGAATATAGTTTCTACCTATATGTTGGCAATGTGCTATGATCTGGTTCTGATGAACTTGCCAATCTTCAAATGCTCTCTGTCTAGCATTTTCGTATTCCTGAGAAGCTATAAACCTATGTATTTCTTGCCCCCCTCCTACATTACCTTGTTCCTGGTTTCTCTCTACCTGTGGATGTCTACCATTGTATCGTACTGCGGCGTTATTTCGCCGCTTCAACACTTTCGCACCATGGTATACATTTAAACCTATAGTGTCGCGGGGTTCTGGCTCTTCTACTAATAATCCCCCCCGACTTATATCCACACCGAGATATTCACCAATCAAAGTAATAAAAATACCACCTCCTATTATGCTATGTGGACGCATCCCTCGAACCATAGCTGATAAATAATAACCCACACAATATGGTATACTTACAGCGCTGTGTGGGTCTCGAATACACATATGGTAAAACAAATCTTGTTCATTTACCTTTTCTTTGTTTTTACCCCTTTGTGTAATCGAATTAGCTAAAAACCTATGTATTACTCTTAATTCGGCTCTATCTATATCCAAATAAGAGTAGTTTCCCCCTTTGAAACGGTGGTGGCTTGTCATTTGACTCCACACACCGTGTGTATCAAAATTCTCATCTATTTTCCTACCGTTTAGTATCAATCCTCTACAATCGGCAGACGCTAATTCCTCAGGCGTATATATACGTAAAGCCTGAGCCATGTCCAGTAAAGACATGTGGCGCATCGAACCGCCTAACAAAAATCTAATAAAAGAACGATCGGTTAAACTAGCTACCTGATCATTCAACTCTATACTACATAACAACTCTTCACACCATACTTTATATACAGGTCTGCGTATGGTGAATAAACATATCCAGTCATTAAAAGAAGAATTACCATACCTCTGTACCAGTAATTCCCTAATTGGCCCGGCCAATTCTACAGCTTCCAAGGGTCCCCATTCTATGACCCTCGGTACCTCAACAACCTTGGAATGAAGAGTATGCAAACCCCGTTGATATTTTGGATAATCTATCCAAAGTCTGTCAAATCGCAGGTTCGGGTGCAACTGTTCCAAGTGCATATCTGAAAAGGTCATGACTGGATGAGGTACATCCTGCTTGTAGTAGTTATCTACCTCCTGTTGTTCCAAGTTCTCAGCAGGAGCATGACGGGCTTGGGATGAAGATTCACCCCTTTCATTCTGCAAAACACATCAAACACAAATTTTGTGCATCCAAATATGCATTAGTGTCAGCAAAATCATCAATCAAAATAATTACAATGACATTATTAATTTATATCAAACTTAAGCTTATTTTCACATTTTTTATCAAATCTACACTTTTTCAAATAAGCATATACGAAAATTTTCGCCAAGTTCATAAGCATTCAACTCAAATAACATGTCAAAATAATCATTATTAGCAAATAAACAAGTCTCAAATGGCATTATCTTTCAAAAATCAAGTTCATGAATTTTGGACTTGAAAAAGTCCACTTTAATTCTCAAAATCATGTTTAGGCTCAAAGTTTGGATCATTTAACTACCTAGACATGTTATACTACTCAATTTAGCAACAATTCATGACAAAAATCGGCCATAACCTGTTTATATCAAAAAGCCCCAAATTTGCTCAAGAACACAAACCCTAGATTCTAAAGATTTTGAAGTTTTTGGCTTCAAATCATGTTAACAAGCATCAATCTAGGTTATACATGCATAATATACTAACAATTTAACACTAATTACACTAAAAATTAACAAAATTCAAATTATGAAAATATGCTCAAGAACACACTAAAATTCGGATTTAAAGGTGATTTGGGGTGTAATTGTACCTGTTTTCTTGAGTAATTCTTAGATAAGATCCTCCTCAACATGATTGTAGTGAAAAATTTGAAGATTAACGGTGAAAAATCGAGTTTTTGGGATGATTTTCGTGGGTTTTCTCGGGTTTTTTCGAAGTGCAGTATGTGTGTGTGTGTTATTCTGTTCCAGCTCGTTCCTTTTATTTTTTTTTTTCTGTATTTTTGTCCCTCCGCGAGTCGCGGAGGTTTGCACAGAAAACTCCGCGAGTCGCGGAGTTTACCCATTTTTTTTTTTTTTTTTTTTTTTTTTTTTTTATAATCTTTAACTTATAAACAATTAAGAAATTAATTTTAAAATTTTGTTTCCCTTGTTATTTAGGACGAGGTCGTTTCGGATCGATGTCCTAGTCCGTCCCTCGACAAAATTTTAAAATTTGTCTTTTTGTAGCGATTGTTTTAAAAGCTAAGATTTTTGGGTTTTTTAATGTTTTTGGCATACTTTAAATCAATAAGATTAAAAATAATGATAATAAAAGTTCTCGTCCCTCCCTCGGGTAAAGCAATTTCGGTTCAAAGACCTAGTCTTCAACTTACGACGAATTTTAAAAATCATATTCTTAACTTAATGAGATAAAGTAAATTTTTGTTTTTAAATTCACACAACTTAAATATAAAATTCAAAATTAAAATTAAAAATTCACACCAAACTCAAAATTTAAAATGCATAAAATTAAAATTTCATATTTTAAAAATTAAAAATTTACACCAAACTTAATTTAAAAATTCATAAATTCATACCAAACTTATATTAATTTTTCAAATATTTACAATTTTAAAAATATTGTTTTTACAAAGTTTACAATATTAATTTAAGATTTAAATATTAATTTTAAAAAACATGGTAAAAAAAAATAAATTAAAAATCTTTTTGTCTTTTTATCCCACTATAATCAATCAAATATTATCAAAAATATGCGCCCCTCTTTTCGGTAAAGTAATTTCGGTTCCAAGACCTAATTTAACTCATGACGAATTTTTGAAATATTTTGGGTTGATTGATTAAAGATATTTATACCTTAAGAATAAACGTTAAATTTCGCAGTGATGTAATAAATTTTTGAATGATATCAATAATTTCGGTCGCCAAACCTAATTTTATTTAATACCAATTTAATACTTTTTAGCGAACAAATTAGCGTTTATTATCAAAAGGTTAAAAATAAAAATAAAAATAAAAACTGTACAGACATACCTGTGAAATAGATTTCTTAGTTATATGATCTATTATATTCATAAGATAGTCGGTTTAATTGGTTTTCCATGGCTGCATAGGCGTAACCTCGAGCATTCATTGTCTTTTCTTCTAAACATATGAACGGTCCGTCTCTGCATAAAGTAACAAATTCGGTATTGGAATAGGTTTGATTATTTGAACATTTACCTCCATGTGACCATTTTCCGCATTTGTGACATTTTTCTAGGTGTCGTGCTCTTCTTTTCGCTGCGGATTTTGATTTTCCTTTACCAAATTGTAACTTATTATCTTCGCATCTGGATCCTTTTCTAACTCCGTCCATTCTTTCTCTGATTACTGATACTATTTCACTCAGGAGTATGTCATTATTACGTTTAGCGATCAAAGCGTGTAGCATTAGACCATGGTTTAGTTCACAGGCAGTCTTCATTTCGTAAAAACCTAAAAAAAATAAAAATTCAGAATGGGGGGAGAAGACTAGTTCTTTAGGGTCTGCTAGGGAAAGACCATACGTGTTCCATTTTCGAGAACTACACGAAAACAGACAATCTAACTCTAACAGAAATACATATTATCTTTTAAAGACTTGATTCTCCCCACACTTAGTTAGCTGTGGTATTGAAATTGTGATTAACTTCGTTGTCGACTTCCATCGGACCCTGTATGTAATGTTTAACTCTGTGACCATTAACTTTAAATTCAATCCCATTTGAATTTATTAATTCTATCGTTCCGTATGGGAAAACTCTTTTGACTATGAATGGTCCAGACCATCTTGATTTCAATTTTCCAGGAAATAGCTTGAATCGTGAATTGAAAAGAAGAACTCTGTCTCCTTCTTTAAATTCTTTTGAACTTCTGATTCTTTTATCATGCCATTTCTTCGTTCTTTCTTTATAGATTAACGAATTCTCGTATGCTTCATGTCTTAATTCTTCTAATTCGTTTAGTTGACTTAATCGTAGACGTCCGGCTTCATGTAAATCAAGATTACATGTCTTCAAAGCCCAAAATGCTTTGTGTTCAATTTCTACTGGAAGATGACATGCTTTTCCATAAACAAGTCTAAAAGGTGTGGTTCCAATTGGAGTTTTGTAGGCTGTTCTAAAAGCCCAGAGTGCATCCTCCAATTTAATGGACCATTCCTTCGGATTTGATCCTACGGTTTTCTCTAGAATACGTTTTAAAACTCGGTTGGTATTTTCAACTTGTCCACTTGTTTGTGGATGATATGCGGTGGAGATTTTATGAGTTACTCCATATCTTTTAAGAACTTTCTCAAGTTGATTATTACAGAAATGAGTACCCCGATCACTTATTAAAGCTTTCGGTGTTCCAAACCTTGCAAAAAGACGTTTTAAAAAGTTTACTACAACTCGTGCATCGTTAGTTGGGAGAGCTTGTGCTTCCGCCCATTTAGATACATAATCAATGGCTACGAGTATATATAAATTATTATGAGATTTTGGAAATGGACCCATAAAGTCAATACCCCAAATGTCAAATACTTCACATACTTGGATGACATTTTGTGGCATTTCATCACGTTGACTTATTTTTCCGGCCCTTTGACATGCATCACAGGATTTGCAAAGAAGGTGTGCGTCTTTGTAAATTGTAGGCCAATAGAATCCAGCTTCATAAACTTTTCTTGCTGTTAGTTGAGGCCCATAATGCCCTCCTGTTGGTCCTGTGTGACAATGGTTTAAAATTTTACTAGCTTCATCTCCAAATACACATCGGCGTATTATTCCATCGGGACAACTTTTAAACAGATGTGGATCTTCCCAGAAATAGTGTTTTATATCACTGAAGAATTTCTTTCGTCTTTGGTACGATAATCCTTTTTCAAGGAATCCACAAACTAAGTAGTTTGCATAGTCTGCAAACCATGGGATTTCTTTATAATCTATCTTCAATAGATATTCATCAGGAAAGTTGTCTTGTATGGCCGATTCATTCAGAACTTCTAATTCGGGATTTTCAAGACGAGAAAGATGATCAGCGGCGAGATTTTCTGCTCCTCTTTTATCTCGGATTTCAATATCAAATTCTTGTAAGAGTAAGATCCATCGGATTAATCTTGGTTTAGCATCTTGTTTTGAAAATAGGTATCTAAGAGCAGAATGGTCGGTATAGACCACCGTTTTTGCTAGAACGAGATATGATCGGAATTTGTCAAAAGCAAAGACAATAGCAAGGAGTTCTTTTTCAGTAGTTGTATAGTTCGTTTGTGCTCCTTGTAATGTCTTACTAGCATAATATATAGGTTGAAATCGTTTTTCAATCCTTTGTCCTAAAACGGCTCCCATTGCAAAATCACTTGCATCGCACATTAGTTCAAATGGTAGATTCCAATTTGGTGTTATCATGATCGGTGCATTAGTGAGTTTTTCTTTAAGAATATTAAAAGATTTGATACATTCATCTGAAAAGATGAATGGCGCATCCTTTTCTAGGAGTTTATTCATAGGAGTGGCAATTTTAGAAAAATCTTTTATGAAACGTCGGTAAAAACCGGCATGCCCTAGAAAACTCCTAACTCCTCTAACATTGGTGGGATGTGGAAGTTTAGCAATTACATCTACTTTAGCTCTATCCACTTCAATTCCTTCTTTTGAAATTTTGTGTCCAAGAACGATGCCTTCTTTAACCATGAAATGGCATTTCTCCCAATTAAGTACTAGATTTGATTTTTCGCATCTAATTAGCATTCGTTCCAGATTAACTAGACATGATTTAAATGTATCACCGAAGACTGAAAAGTCATCCATGAATACTTCCATGCATTCTTCTATCATGTCATGAAAAATCGCCATCATACACCTTTGAAAGGTTGCAGGGGCGTTACAAAGTCCAAATGGCATGCGTTTGTAAGCAAAAGTACCATAAGGGCACGTGAATGTGGTTTTCTCTTGGTCTTCGGGTGCTATTGGAATTTGAAAATATCCGGAAAATCCATCTAGAAAACAATAGTAACTATTTCCGGCTAATCTTTCCAACATTTGATCTATGAAAGGTAAGGGAAAGTGATCTTTTCTGGTGGCGTCATTTAATTTTCTATAATCAATACATACACGCCATCCTGTTATAGTCCTAGTAGGAATAAGCTCATTTTTCTCATTTGTGATAACAGTCATGCCACCCTTCTTAGGCACGCATTGAACTGGGCTTACCCATGGACTATCAGAAATTGGATATATCAAACCTGCATCTAGCAGTTTAATAATCTCTTTCTTAACTACATCTTGCATATTAGGATTTAGTCTTCGTTGACGTTGCACATACGTTTTATGACCTTCTTCCATAAGGATTTTATGTGTGCAATACGAAGGACTTATTCCTTTAATATCATGAATCTTCCATGCAATGGCTGGTTTATGAGCTTTCAACACAGAAATGAGCTGTGATTTCTCATTTTCAGTAAGAGAAGACGATATTATTACAGGTAATTCAGATTCACCATGTAAATAAGCGTATTCCAAATGGTTTGGAAGTGGCTTTAACTCTAATTTCGGAGGTTCTTCTATCGATGATTTATATCGATATCTGTCTTCTTCTTTTAGCATTTGAATTTCTTCTGTTGTTGGTTCATATCCATTAGCTATAAGTGTAGCTAACATTTCAGCTTCATCAGTTGGTTCATTTCCTTCTCCTAAAGAACATTCTCCTGTTCCTTGTAATTCTGGAAATTCTTCTAATAATTCTGCATGTGCATCTATAGTTTGAATATAATAACATGTATCATCTGCAGATTGTGGTTGTTGCATTGCTCTATCAACTGAAAAGGTAACACTCTCATCCTCTATACTTAGGGTCAGTTTCTTACCGAACACGTCTATCATTGCTTTAGCCGTGTTTAAGAATGGTCTTCCTAATATGAGAGGAACTTGAGAATCTTCTTCCATGTCTAAAACAACAAAATCTACTGGAAATACTAAAGTACCAACTTTAACTAGCATGTTCTCCATTATCCCTCTAGGATATTTTATTGATCTATCGGCTAGTTGTATGCTTATTCTTGTTGGTTTCAATTCTCCAAGGTCTAGTTTAGCGTATAGTGAATACGGCATTAGATTTATACTAGCACCTAAATCTGCTAATGCTTCTATTGAACTAAGGCTACCCAGAAAACATGGAATTGTGAAACTTCCTGGATCAGATAGTTTTTCTGGTATCTTATTCAACAGCACTGCTGAACAATTAGCATTCATAGTGACAGCCGAGAGTTCTTCCATTTTCTTTCTATTCGTGATCAGATCTTTCAAGAATTTAGCATATCTAGGCATTCCTGAAATCACATCAATGAAAGGAAGATTTACATTTATCTGTTTAAACATATCCAAGAATTTGGATTGCTCGGCTTCAAGTTTCTCTTTCTTCATTTTACTCGGATAAGGAAGAGGTGGTTGGTATGGTTTAACATAAGGTTTATCCTTAACTGTGTTATCTTCATTAACCTTTTCAACTACCGGTTCTTTTTCCTTATCTTGATCAGGTTGTGGTTCTTGTGTAGTAGGAATAGTTTCATCAGAAGTTACAGGTATTTCAGGTGGTTTAAGTGTTGTACCACTTCTTGTGGTAATAGCTTTAGCTGTTTCATTCCGGGGGTTAGCATTTGTATCACTTGGTAGACTTCCCGGTTTTCTTTCACCTATTAACCTTGCTAGGTTGCTTACTTCTTGTTCCAGATTTTGAATAGTAGCTTGTTGATTTCTAAATGCTTGAGCATTTTGTTCATTGGTTTGTTTTTGAGATGTGAAAAACTGCGTTTGAGTTTCAACTAGCTTCGTCATCATATCTTCTAAATTCGGCTTTTTATCATCGGTTTGTTGTGGTGGTTTGTTTTGAAAATTAGGTCTTTGCTGATTATAAGTATTATTGGATACTTGTTGATTGCTAGGACCTTGTTGGTTGTTGTATGGAATATTTCGGTTATAATTCTGGTTTTGATTGTAAATCGGTCTTGGCGGTTGATAATTATTCTGATAATTATTTCCAGGCCTTTGGTTTATGTATGAAATATTCTCTCTTTGTTCCATTGTTAATTCAATACTTAGACAATCTTTTGTCAAATGTGGTCCTCCACACTGCTCACAACTAATTCGTATAGCATGAATATCTTTAGTCATCTTTTCCATTCGTCTCTCGAAAGCATCTATCTTTGCGGAAATGGAATCTAAGTCATGGCTAGAATCGGCTCTAGCTGCTTTAGATGATCTAATGATATCTTTTTCTTGGTGCCACTCATGTGAGTGGGAAGCAGTGTTATCAATAATTTTGTAAGCATCAGTTTCGGTTTTCTTCATAATCGAACCACCAGCTGCTATATCTATGTCTTTTCTTGTAGTGATGTCGCATCCTCGGTAAAATATTTGTACTATTTGACAGGTGTCTAAACCATGTTGCGGACATCCTCTTAGTAACTTTCCATATCTTGTCCACGCCTCATATAGAGTTTCATTTGGCTTTTGTGTGAACGTAACAATTTCTGCTTGAAGTCTTACTGCTTTAGATGCAGGAAAAAATTGTTTAAGAAATTTATCAATTAAAACGTCCCATGTATCGATCGCCCCTTCAGGTAACGATTCCAACCAATCTTTGGCTTCTCCCTTTAAAGTCCAGGGAAATAACATGAGATATATCTGTTCATCCTCCACTTCTCTTATTTTAAATAGTGTGCAGATCCTATTAAAGGTACGTAGATGTTCATTTGGATCTTCCTTCGGCGCACCACTAAATTGGCATTGATTAGTCACCATGTGTAGAATTTGTCCTTTGATTTCATAATCTGGTGCATTAATGTCTGGATGAGTAATTGCGTGACCTTGGCCAGTGCGTTTAGCTCTCATTCGGTCTTCCATACTTAAAGGTTCCAGATTCTCCATAATTGAATTTGTTGAATCGGTATCACTAGATGATTCTGATTTAATAGTTCGTTCCTCAACAATCTCTGTTTGAATGATTGGTGGTTCCGGAGGAAAGTTTAATGGTTCAGGATCTATGAACCGTTCCTGAATATTTTCTGGATTCTCAATTGTGAGGTCGGGTTCAAAAAATGGATTATCGGAAATTTGAACTGAAGTACTTGGTCGACTGGATGACGATTCTAAAGAAAAATCAACGGCGGTTATATTTGTTAAACGATGTCTTGATCGAGTTACAGGTGGTGAACGTACAAAAGGTGGTGAACGTCTTGCTCGGTGCATTCACTGAATATCCTATTAGTTTTTAAAAGGAAAGAAAAATTATAATAAGTTATCCAATTAATAGACTTTTCTGATTTTGCCCACGTTTCGAATAGCCAAAAGATGCAGCAGAGGGGCAGGATTCGTTTGGTCTCAATATAATTGAGGACTGTTTGGCTCCAATAACCCGGTCCACGTACAAATCCAACTATTACTACGAACCAGAAAATTTTGATGTCTATCAATTTAACCACTTAAAATAAATTTTCGTAATTTTAAGAAATTTAGATAAGAAGTAGAAAAAATTCTAAGTCCTAAAAACTAGAATAGCGAGAAATAAGAGAGAAAAAGAGTTCGTCGCAAAAGGTCGAAAAAGAAAAATGGTTAAAAAAATAAAAGGTGACGGAAAAATAAAAGAAACTTATAAAAACTTAAAAATACTTAACTAATTTAACCTTATTACTACAACTAACTTAAAATTATAATCGCAAATTGATATTACTAATTGGAATGATAATTGATACATAGTAAAAGGTCTAAAAATATTAAAGCTTACAGGAAAAACTAAATCTCAAATGGAAATAACTTAAAAAGAAACTAAAACTTAAAAAGGCGTCGCAAAATTCTAAAGCACCTAAATCTTAGTCTAAAGAAAAAGCACTTAAGGAATTCTACAGCAAAGCCTAAAAATCTAGGAGTAAAAATAACTATAGCAAAAACTAAGTTTAAAATTAAATATGAGCTAAAAATATAAATATTACGCTACAACGATTAAAAAGGTACAAAATATAAAAATATATAAAAAGTTGTAAAAAGTACAATTTTTATAAAAATATTATTTTTATATTATTTTAATAAAACTACTAATTTTACAATTTAATAAAAACTTATTTAAACTAAATACATAAATAAAAATAAAACTTAAAACTAATAATAATAATAATAATAATTAGGTTTTAATAATAATAATAATTAAAAATAACCCGTGATTAGGGTTTTTGTCCGTGTGTCAGAGGGTCTCCGCGAGTTGCGGTGATAAATGAGGAAAACCCCGCGAGTCGCCGGGTTCAGTAATTCAGTTGACAGGTACTAATTTTTACGCGTTTTCTTTATTTATTTTTTTTTATTATTTTCTGTTTTCTGTTTTTAATTTAAATAAACGATTTTTAATAAAATTTATATTTTTATAAATTAAAATAAAGATAAAGAAACTTATAAAACTTAAATATTTAACAAAATCCTAAAAATACTTATATTTTTGTTTTTCTTTTTATATTTTTGAATGATTAAAACGTAATTTTTACAAAAACGACTTTTAATAAAAGTAAATAAAAATCTTTTTTTTTTATTAGCGTTGCGCTTCCGGCTTTTAAGAGTAATTCCCCGGCAGCGGCGCCAAAAATACTTGATGTCGAACGAGGTGTATATAAAATAGTTTATAATTTTAGCAGGAAATACTATTAAATACGATACAATTTTACACAAGATATTTATTTATTTATAGAATGGATATACTTAAACCTTGCTACAACACTTATAGGCAGTGTACCTAATCGTACAGTAGTGTAGTTTTTAGTAAGTCCGGTTCGTTCCACAGGGAAATCTTTAAACAAAGCTCAACGCTATATTAGTTAACTTTTATAAAAATACAAATATATATATATAGGTAATATTATTATTATAAAGGGGGGTTTTTACCGTTTAATGACCGGTTTGTCGATTTTAAAACTTTAGTCGCAGTTAAAACCTAATGTAAAATATAAAATAAATACAAGACTTTAAATTAAAGCGTAAAGTAAATAACGATAATGAAATTGCGAATAATAAAAATGTGATAAAATTAAATTGCGATAATTAAAAAGTACGATAATTAAAAGTGCGATAAAATAAATAAAAGTGCGATAATTAGAAGTGCAATTAAATATAAAATAAAGGAAATTAAATATGAAATAAAAGAATTATGCTTATTTAAACTTCCGTAATCATGATGTTTGACGTGTTGATTTTAGTTTTATGCCCATGGGTTAATTGTCCTTTGTCCTGGATTATTCAATATGTCCGTCTGGTTTTTGTCCATAACAGTCCATCAGTCATAAATATAAATTGCAAGTGTCCTTGTCAAATTATTATTATACCCGAAGATAAATATTCCAACTAATTGGGGATTCGAATTGTAACAAGGTTTTAATACTTTGTTTAATGAATACACCAGGTTATCGACTGCGTGTAAACCAAGGTTTTACTACTTTGTTAACAATTACACCAATTACCCTTGAATGTAATTTCACCCCTGTTTCAATTATTCTAGTGGCTATTAATCCATTCCCGTGTCCGGTTAAATGAACGATTATTCGTACATATAAATACCCCGCCCATCGTGTCCGATCGAGTGTATATGGTAATTTATAGGGACGCCCAATTGTAAATCTTTATATTAACATTAACAAACTTTCATTTAGTTAAACAAATATAAAGCCCATTAATAGCCCATAGTCTAGTTTCCACAAGTGTCGTTCTTTTGTCCAAACCCCAATTATGGTACAAAGCCCAATTACCCAATTTTAGTAATTAGCCCAACATCATGATTACTTCGTTTTAAATAAGCATAATGATAACTTAGCTACGAGACATTAATATAAAAAGGTTGAACATAACTTACAATGATTAAAAATAGCGTAGCGTTACACGGACAGAATTTCGACTTACACCCTTACAACATTCGCTAACATAACCTTATTATTAGAATTATAATTAAAATTAAAATATAAATTATAAATATAAATATATTACGTATATATTGAGAGAGATTGAGAAAATAAGATGTTAAATTCGATCAGAATTCGGTTGGCTTTATAGCCAGAAGTGAAATTTGGGGCTCCGCGACTCGCGGCCAAATACCCTTAAAACTCCGCGAGTCGCGGAGAGGTATTTACAGTTTACACCCTTGGAGTTTCCTGCTGCCGACGGTTTTAAATATATATATATAATATATATATAATTAATATAATTAATTATATATTATATTATATTTATATATATAGTTAACTTGTAATTTTTAGTCCGTTGCGTCGAGCGTTAAGAATTGACTCTGGTCCCGGTTCCGGATTTTCGAACGTCCTCGCGTACAATTTAATATCTTGTACTTTGCGTTTTGAATCTTGTACTCTTGTGATTTTGAGACGTTTCTTATCAATAATTGGAACCTTTTTGATTGTCTTTTGTTCTTTTGAGCTTTTTGGTCGTTTGCGTCTTCAAATCGTCGAATCTATCTTTTGTCTTCACCTTTTATTATTTAAACGAATATCACTTGTAAATAGAACAATTGCAACTAAAAGCTTGTCTTTCTTGAGGAATAATGCTATGAAATATATGTTCGTTTTTAGCATTATCAGCTTTATATGGCCGAAAATGTCGTTCACCTCTTTGTTGGGCCGAAGTATGCGACACGCAAATTACTGGACCCGAACTCATTCATGAAACAACCGAGAAGATCGTTCAAATCCGAGATAGGCTTAGGGCGGCCCGAAGTCGTCAAAAGAGCTATACCGATAAACGACGCAATGACCTTGAATTTCAAGTCGGTGACCGCGTAATGTTAAAAGTCGCGCCTTGGAAAGGTGTAATTCGTTTTGGGAAATGCGGGAAGCTAAATCCGCGGTATATTGGTCCTTTTGAAATCTTGGAGAGTGTTGAAACCGTTGCTTATCGTTTAGATCTTCCGCCTCAATTGAGCTCCGTTCATCCTACTTTCCATGTATCCAACTTGAAAAGGTGACTTTCCGAACCCGATATCGTCATCCCTCTCGAGGAGCTTACCATTGATGACAAACTTCATTTCGTAGAGGAACCGGTTGAAATTGTGGACACCTCCGTCAAAACGTTAAAACAAAGCCGAATTCCAATTGTCAAGGTCTGTTGGAATGCCAAAAGGGGACCCGAGTTTACTTGGGAAAGACAAGATCAAATGCAAAGGAAGTATCCTCATCTATTCGCGAATTCGGAAACACTAAATCCCGAGGAAGAAACAACGACTACTACGCCTACTTAAATTTCGGGGTGAAATTTCTTTTAAGGAATAGGTAATGTAACATCCCGCCTTTTTCCGTTTACTTTCTGTTTAACTATTTTAAAGTCCGTTATATATTTATAACATCTCCCGTTGATACGCGTTTAAATTATCTTGTTTAGGTAATTCACGCACCCGCAACCGTACTCGAGGGACTAGTTTCGCCAATTGAACAAAGATGTGACTAGATGGACTAGTCACACCCACCTCCTTCCATTTCCATTTCATTTTCCATTTTCTTTTATACTTTCACCTTATTCTCTCAAAACCCAAAACAAAGATTCATCATCTAAATCAAATCGAGCAAGCACCAATCCAAACAAATTACATATTCGGAATCCTTGCATCTTCCTCTTCGAATCCATACCAACTTTATTGCATTTGGGTAACTTTCTAAAATTACTAGATTTTGTGTTCTTGATGATTTTTACTTGTAAAAGTGTTAATTAGTGTCTATGGCTCAAGTCTAACATGAATATATGATTTATATGTTTGATCTCATTATTTTAAGCAACTAGCATGAACTTGAACTTTGGTGTGTTTGATTTGGTGATTTGGTTGCTTGAATGTTGTTAAATGTTATAAATGCATGTATTAATTGTGTTACTAGCAACACTAGCTTCAATTTGAGGTGTAGGTTGACTTGGAAGGACTTCATAAACTTAATTGCAAAATTGTGATTTTGGGTTAGGGTTTGATAGGAGTAAAATGGATTTTTGATGCACCAAATGCTATGCAATGTTGTTTGTAAGTGTTTAGTTGTATTGTATGCGTAATTACCTATGAAACGGCGTATTATATGTGTGCATTTAATTCCCAAATCATCAAAGTGTATTTATGAAATTGAAGCATTAATGATGAGCATTTATTTGATCATTTAATTTGGAAACTCGATATTTTCAAATGATGTTTTTGATTGATGAAACGTGTTTAGTTGTGTTCATTGTCAAATTACCTTTCCAAAGATATAAGATACGTGTTCTAAGTGTTTACGGTTTGTGAACTGTGCTAAATTGAAGATTGAATTTTGACTTGAACAATTGAAACTGACCAGGCACCAGACCACGTTAAGTGTCGCGGCGCGGCCCTCCTTGGTCGCGGCGCGGCATTTGCCGTGTTTGGGTTCTGACCTACATGGTCAAAATTTAAAAAATGTTTGCTATGCTATACACCTCCGATTCACATGTAACTTGATCTAACATGCTTATATATGAATAAAAACCTCAGAAAAATAGTTCGGGACCCGACCCGAACGTGTTGACTTTTTCGTTGACCTTGACCCGACCAAAGTTGACTTTTAATCAAACTTAACCAAATACTTATGAAATCATTCTAACAAGCTTTTATACTTGTACCTTGCATGAAACTTGATAATTTGATTCACATGCTATAATGATCGAGTCGTAACGAGCCATAGGACTAATTGAACACTTTGACCTATCGTGTTTACCGTTATTGGTACAAACCTATTTTTTTAGGTCAAGACTAGCATTCGTTCTTGAACACGTTTACTTGTTGAAGTACTTTTACATACGTGCACTCAAGGTGAGATCATAGTCCCACTTTTACTCTTTTGAACTTACACTTGGAATGAGAAAACATAAACGTTTCTTTTTACTAAGTGAACACAAGTATCGGAAAACAAACATTCTACGTACGAGTTTAGAACAAAATCCTCAATTCGATTATCATTAGTAACACTTTACGGGTGTAAGCGAGAACTTATGTTGTATGGATCCATATGGGTTTGACAAACCCTCATTCAAACGGTTCGCTACCGTTTACGAATGGAATATATTTTCAAGAAACAGTGTATGTTCTAACACTATTGTGATGGGGTTCTATGGAAGGAATGTTAAGCATTGATAATTGGGTGCTCGTGAATATTAACTTTTGGAATGTATTACTATATTATCTATATTACAAATCTTGTGGTTCACTTGTACTTACTTACTTAAACCTATGATTTCACCAACGTTTTCGTTGACAGATTTCTATGTTTTTCTCAGGTCCTTGAACGTTTTGTGATACATGCTTCCGCTCATTACTTTTGATACTTGCTTGGATGTCAAGTATACATGCATACGTGGAGCGTCTTTTGGCTACCTTTAAATTGTGTCGCATATGTTTCAATTGTACTTTAAACTTTGTTATGTAACTAGTTGTCGAACTACTTTGTAAACCTTGAAACATCTTTACTTTTGAAATGAATGCGACATACTTTTGGTCAAACGTTGTTTTAAAGACTCATGACCACGTAACGGGACCTAAGTAGAGGACGCCGTCAATGACAATTTTGTCGGGTCGCTACAATTGCCCTCGGGGAGAGATAAGATAGGAGCATTGGTTAACTTCTTTTTTAAGATTTGAAACGCGGATTCTTGTTCGGTTGCCCAAATGAATTTACTTCCCTTGTGAGTTAACGCGGTTAGAGGACGTGTAACCAAAGAGAAATTTTCGATGAACCTACGATAATACCCAGCGAGGCCTAAGAATTGTCGAATGTGAGTAGGAGTAGTAGGGGTTTCCCATTTGCTAATGGCTTCGATTTTTGCGGGATCGACCTTAATACCTTGATCGCTTACAACGTGGCCAAGGAATTGAACTTCTTTCAACCAAAATTCACACTTGGAGAATTAGGCATAGAGTCGTTCTTGTCTCAAGAGTTCGAGCATGAGTCGAAGGTGTTGTTCGTGTTCTTCTTCACTTTTAGAATAGACCAAGATATCATCGATGAATACAATAACAAACTTTTCGAGATACGGTTTGCACACGTGGTTCATAAGATCCATGAACACTCTCGATGAATTAGTTAGACAAAAAGGCATGACAAGGAATTCGTAACTACCATAGCGAGTTCGGAAAGCGGTTTTGGAGACATCTTCCCCCTTAACCCTTAGTTGATGATAACCCGAGCGGAGATCGATTTTTGAATATATACAAGATCCTTATAGTTGATCGAAAAGGTTATCGATGCGTGGAATAGGATATCGGTTATTATCGTTCAATTTGTCTAGTTCACAATAATCGATGCACATTTGTAGGGATCCATCTTTCTTCTTAACGAATAAAATCGGAGCACCCCATGGTGAATGGCTAGGTTGGATAAAACCACGGTCAAGTAGTTCTTGGATTTGACTTTACAATTCTTGCATTTCGGATGGAGCAAGTCTATACAGTGCACGTGCTACGGGTGCGGCTCCCAGAATAAGATCAATTTGAAATTCAACCGGTCGATGAGGTGGAAGACCCGGCAATTCGTCGGGAAAAACAACGAAAAAGTCAATAACAATTGGCACATCATCGATATGTTTCTCCTCGGTCTCGACTTTCTTAACGTGGGCTGAAATAGCGAAACAACCTTTACGAAGATATTTTTCAAATTTAAGGCACGAGACGAGGTTGAGTCTGGTGCAACTCTTATCGCCATAAACAATCAAGGGTTCACCATTCTCTATAGGAATTTGAATCGCTTTAAGATCACAAAGGATGTGAGATTTCGTTTTGGCTAACCAATCCATACCAATTATTACATCGAAGCTCCCTAGTTCTATAGGTATCAAGTCAATTTCAAACTCTTTACCCATTAAGTTTAACGTACACCCCCGATAAAATTTGTCGGCACTCAATAGTTTCCCATTGGCCACTTCAATGGTATAAGTAGTTTCTAGTGGGAGTGGTGGAGTGCTAAAATAATGAGTCAAAGTCTTGGATACAAAACTCTTATCGGCACCCGAATCGAATAAGCAAGAGACATAAGAATTGTTGAGAAGAAACGTACCCGTGACTAGTTCATTGTCATCTCGGTCTTCCTCGGTGTTAATGTTGAAAGCTCGGCCGTGCACATTGGGGTTAGCTTTCTTCTTTGGGTATGCATTTCTAAAATGACCTTGTTGGCCACATCCGTAACAAGTGATCGTCTTTGGTGCATCGGGCCCCTTTCGAGCGACGGGGGCGACATTTCTACAATCGTTGGCCATATGACCACTTCCTTGGCAGCGGTGGCAAATTAGCTTGCCAAATTCACCAAAGTGATGCTTGTGGCATTTGTTGAAAAAAGGTTTGGTTCCAGCATAACTTTTCTTGCCGTCAGAGATGAAAGGCTTTTTGGTGAAGTAGTTGTTGTTGTAGTTGCTTGATTGAGTGGATTCCCATTTTCTTTTGTTTCCAACCGACTTATCCTCGGCTTTAGGTGCCGACACTTCAATTTCATCCACCGTTTCTATCAATTGGCGAGCCATTTTTAAAGCTTCTTGTAGGTTAGCGGGTTTGGATGACATTACCCCGTGTTTGATGCTCTTAGGGAGGCCATCCATGCAAAGTTCAACCCTTAGAGACTCGGGATTTACAAGGTTTGGACACATTAGAGCTAGCTTGGAAAACTGTTGATTATAATCCTTGAGGTCATTTCCGACTGCTTTCAAACTTCTTAGCTCGCTTTCGAGCCTTCGAGTCTCTTCGCAGGGAAAGTATTCCGTGATCATCTTTTCTTTTAAATCGGACCAAGAGAGAGCATGGTCTTCATCGGTACCCACCGATTGTACATACGTGTTCCACCACGTGAGAGCGATACCAGCAAAAGTGTGGGTGGAGTATTTGATCTTGTCTTGGTCCCGGCAACCGCTTATGCTAAAAACGGCTTTCGTTTGCTCAAACCATAGAGTGAGAGCAACCGGTCCTCCGGTCCCATCGAAAGTATGAGATTTGCACCCCATGAAAGCTTTGTAGGAGCATCCCTCGTTTGAGTTACCGGCTTCATTGTTGTTGTTGTTGTGGTTGTTGTTATTGTTATTGTTGTTGGAAGAGTGACCAGCCATAGCCGCATCTACGGTGGTGGCTATCATTCATTGAAGAGCTTGTTCGGGAGTTTCATTGAATGAAACTCGGCGAGGAGGCATTGTTCCTTCAAGATACAAGAATATCGTTGATTAATATTCTCAATAATACTAATCGTGATATGGAATAAAGATAGAGAGAAAATTTTCCTTGATTCGCCTTAAATCCTTTATGATATAATGTCGAAACGTCCATATGAGTCACCGTAATATAATCCCGGCAATTATATTACCCTAATCCATATGTGCATTCGACATTATCTCATAAAGTCAAGATGGCGTGTCAATCAAATTAAACAACGTGAGATTAAGATGAAATAAGAGTTAGATACGAATAAAAGAGTTTAAGTATAAATGAACAAGTAGTCAAGCAAGTCCTACTTCAACTCTATATGCCGGTTGTAGTCTAGACTCACCAATGTACCCTATGACTCGGGGTTGACACCAATGAACTCTAAATCCCTACAACCAATGCTCTGATACCATCTGTAGCGACCCGACAAAACCGTCATTGACTGTGCCATCTACTTAGGTCTCATTGCGTGGTCATAATTCTCTAAAACAACGTTTGACCAAAATATGTCGCATTCATTTTAAATGTAAGGATGTTTCAAGGTTTACAAAAGTAGTTCAACGACTAGTTACATTACAACGTTTAAAGTACAAATGAAACCTATCCGACACAAATTAAAAGTAAGTCAAAAGACGCTCCAAATATGCATGTATACTCGACATCCAAGAAAGTATCAAAATCGAGTGCGGAAGCATGTATCACTTAACGTTCAAGGTCCTGAGAAAAACATAGAAAATCTGTCAATGAAAACGTTGGTTAAATCATAGGTTTAGTAAGTGAGTATATAAGTTGAACCACAAGATTTATAACGTTGAAATAATAGTAAACCGTTCTAAAATTTGTTATCACGAGCACCCAATTATCAAGGCTTAACTAACATTACCCCATACACATAGTGTTAGAACCTACACTTATTCTCGAAAATATATTTCATTCGCATAACGGTAGCGAACCGTCTGAATGAGGGCTTGTTAAACCCATATGGCCATACAACATAAGTTCTCTCTTACACCCGGAAAGTGTAACTAATGATAATCGAATTGAGGCATTTTTTGTTCTAACTCGTACGTAGAATGTTCGTTTTCGTACTTGTGTTCACTTTGTAAAATGAAACGTTTATGTTTTCTCATCCCAAATGTAAGTATAAAAGAGTAAAAATGGGACTATGATCTCACCTTGAGTGCGCGAATGTAAATGTACTTCACAAAGTAAACGTGTGCAAGAAAGAATGCTAGTCTCGACCTAAACAATAGGTTGTATCAATATCAGTAAACACGATCGGTTAAAGTCAACACGTTCGGGTCGGGTCTCGGACAATTTTTCTGAGTTATATAATCATATATGAGCATGTTAGAACAAGTTACATGTTAATCGGAGGTGCGTAGCATAGTTAGAATTAAACGAAAAATGACCAAGTTGGACAGTCCCTGACAGTTCATTTGGACGGCGTCCAAAAGTTCTGGACGGCGTCTACCAATGAAGGACTGGACGGCGTCCAATGATTTGGACGACGTCTAAAATGGTATACAGATCCTGCTTGCTGAAACTCACAAGTGCATGAACCAAAATTCAAATAATCATAATTTATGATCCGGAAACAATCAAAAAATATATCTTATATCGTTGGAAAGGTATTTTGATGAGGAAAACAACTAAGCACATTTCATCAAGTAATAACATCATTTACAACAATCAAATCCAAGTTGAATGCTCATTTAAGGTTCATCATAAATGCTTCAAGTTCATAAATGCATTTTGATGATTTGGGAAATAAATGAATACATATAATACGCCGTTTCGTAGGTAATTATGCATACAATGCTACTAAACACTTATAAACCACATTTTAAAGCATTCAATGCATAAAAAGTTCATTTTACTTCTATCAAACCCTAACTCAAAATCATAAACATACAATTTATGTTAGTGAAGCTTCCTAAGTTAACCTACACATCAAAATGAAGCTAGTGATGCTAGTAACACATTTAATACATGAACTTTTAACATTTAACAACATTTAAACACCCAAATCCCAAGATCAAACTAGTCATCTTTCAAAATCAAGCTATATGCATAAAATGTCAAGAACGAGCAAACAAATCATATATTCATGTTAGACTCGAGCCATAGACACTAACTAATACACTTTTAAGTTTTAAAGATCAAGAACAAGAAATTTAGTGTTTTTAGAAAGTTACCAAAACGAGATGAAGTTGGTATGGATTCGAAGAGGAAGATGCAAGGATTCCAAATATGTAATTTGTTTTGAAGAACGCGTGCTAGATTCAACATGGATGATGATTCTTTGATTTAGTGTTTGAGAGAATAAAGTGGAAGTAGTAAAGAGTGAGGAGGTGAATGAGTGGAAGAGATGGTGGTTTGACCATTTGACCTAGAAACATCTTTGCCCACTTGACAACATTAGTCCCTCGAGTTTGAAGCGGGTGCGTGAATTAACCAAATGAATTACCTTCAATATGTAGAGTAAACGGAAGATGTTATAATTAAATAACGGACTTAAAATAGAAAAATGGAAAGTAAATGGAAAAATACGGGATGTTACAGATAATAAGGGAAAGAAGCCAGAAAAGGTTCTAGTTGCTGAGCATCATGACTGGGATGAAACCAGCTATTCTTCATCTTCTGACAGTGATACTGATGATGATGATGCTAGTTATACTTCTAGTAAAAAGCTGTATTTGATGGCCAAGGAGGTCGAAGAGTCTGATGAGGATGATAATGGTAGTGCATTTGTGACTGATATGAGGGAAGCTGACCTGAAAAAGGATTCACCTCAATGGAAATATGAAATGCTGTATAAGGTTGATAATTTTCGAACTTATACTGATGATGAAAAAGCTGAAATATTTGACTACCTAAGAGTTGATCTATGTAGAGGCAGTAAACGTGAAGAAGTTTTGAAAAAAGGATAACAAATCTTTATATGAAAAACTTAAAGGCAAAATCGATGAAATTAAAATCTTGAAGGATGAAATTTAAAACTTGAAAAACAAAAATTTTCTTTAAAGTCTCTTCACGTTGAGGTAGTAGATGTTAAGAACCAGCTAAACGACCTCAAAAAGATTGTTGCCTCATGGTGTACATCTGCTTAACGCACAGCTAAATGTGTAAATTATGACAACCCGAAAATTTCCGACCAAATTTAAACTTTATCTTTATATTATTCCGACACGATAAGCAAAGTCTGTAATATTAAATCTCAAAAATTTTAAACTATGTTCACACATTCATTTAACCTCGACCAAATTCCAATGATTCACGAACCACTAATGAACGTATATGATTATGTATGTATATGTGTATATATTATAACTTGAATATATCAACAAAATATTTAAACGTATAATGCTTTACATGAACGTATTTATTTCAATATGATTATCGACGAAATTAGAAGATAAGCTCAAATGATTGAATTATCAGAAACATTGAATTATAATTACGAGTCTCTGTTGAGAGGTCCACTATGATTTTAGAAATCTATTCTTTTTAACGATATTCGGAATAATTGGTAAAGTGATTTTCATATGAAAACAAGGTGTCAAATAACGAAAGTTAGACAAAAGTTAGTGGAAGACTAAATTTAATAATAATGATTTAGTTACCAGTGTACGAAAACATTTTTTTGATATAATGAAAATTGATTATTAAAATATCCCTGTTTAAATAACGTGAATTAGAATATTAGTTGTTGAATATATAAATAACTTGCAACGTGTAATTAGACCGTGTTCATTAAATATATATGTTTTCAAAATTAGTTAAGTACACGATAGTAACACTTGCTTAGTGATACGATTGATATTTAAACACTAGTACATAAATGAACTATATCTATTCACGTTTTAAAATTAAAACGATATAAGATATAATATTTTCTATTACGTAAACGATTTAAATTATATTTTGAAATATAATTAGCATTTGAAAAACTAAATATTTTTTTAAATAGATATATAAATTAATAGTTTTAAATGAATATGTATATATATATATATATATATATATATATATATATATATATATATATATTACAAAATGAATAAATATAATATTAACTCTAACATATAAACGTTTTGATTTAAAAAAATACTATTTTATATATATGTATATATATTGGGATGACGATTTAAAGAAGCAAATGACCAAAACACTCAAATGAATAAGTTACACTTTGAGTGAGATTGTTTTTCATTGATTTGAGTCTTGTTATGTATAAAGGTACACTACACGAAACATAATATATTAGTTTTCTATCCGTACGAGAATGCGTTCGAGAAACCGAAATTGAGACTATAGTCATGTGACAACGTAGGAGTCTTTGGAATGAAAATTACAGGTTAACTATGCACGTAAATATAATATAATATATAATTAATTATATAAAATAATTATATTATATATTAAATATATATATATATATATATATATATATAAACCGTCGGCAGCCTCAAATGATTGAAGTGTGAGCTGGAAACAGTACCTCCGCAATCGCGGAGCTGAGGTCCACCAAACGGGTCTATAAAACTCGACCGAATTCACCTCTGCACACACATATATATCATACTCCGTATTATTTATATTAATTTTATTATTATTATTATTATTATTATTATTATTATTATTATTATTATTATTTATTATTATTATTGTTATAAAATCTTATTATTATTAGTATTATACATAAAATACTACGAAGAGGTAATGAGCGAGCTATTTCACAACGGGTTTTTATGAGCGGGATAGAGCTAAGGAAATTATGGGTTATAGTTTTGGTGGTTATGGGTATGGATCAGGGGTATAGCTCGTGAGGTCAACCGAGTGTTTATCATCTCCGTTGTGTCTACGTACTTTCCTGCAATATTGAATCTCAATATTGATACGTGAGCACTCATAACTTAGCTTTTATATATTATTAGTGTATCCCTGACTAGTGCTCGAGTATATAGGATTATACATGCTTGTACATTTAATATTGTCGTTAAATAGCTGACGATAGATTATGAACTAGTTACATATGTGATTGAGATAAGGTATAAGATATGCATGTCATTGGAAAGCTAGCGAAAAATTAAGAACTTTTCATTTAGATATCGAATGGTTTCGATGAACGGATTAGAAGTTATAGTCAATTGAATTTTTGTATTATTATTAAAAATGATTATTATTATCGTCGTTATTATCGTCGTTATAATTTTTTTATCTAATTATTATTATTATTATTATTATTATTATTATTATTATTATTATTATTATTATTATTATTATTATTATTATTATTATTATTATTATTATTATTATTATTATTATTATTATTATTATTATTATCATTATCATTATCAATAAAAGGTATTATCATTAAAAATTGTTATTTTTGTTATTATTACTATTGTTATTATCGTTAAAGTTATATTAATATTATTATTATTATCATTAAAATAGTTATTAGTAATATCATTAATATTATCATAATATTTATTATTATTAGTATTATTATAATTAAAACTAATATTAATAACACCTAATTATTATGATTACTATTATTATCATTATTATGAACACGATATAAAAGACGATTAAAATCTATTAACAAATCGATTAGGAAATAATGAGTATGAGTATCATGATGAAATTAAAATATTGTAAGATATTGATTTAGATAAAATTATCGTTCTTACTATTTTTATCATTATTATTATTATTAATAATATTATTAATATTAAACCTATCATTTTTACTAAAATTATTATTTTTAATAGAAATATAATTGTTATTATAAATTATCATTTGATCATAATTAACATCATTTTGAGTAAATATAAGTATTGTTATTTTTATTAGTAGAATAATAATAATAATTATTATTACAAAATAATACAACTTTTACTTATTATTATTATTATTATTATTATTATTATTATTATTATTATTATTATTATTATTATTATTATTATTATTATTATTATTATTATCAATATTATTTTATCAGATAAATATGTAATACAAAGATATTTTACTACATATAATATAATTACATTAATAATACCTAGCATTATATTTTTATGATATTAAATGAATTTTATAAAGTTTATTACTTAAGATATATAAAATATATTTTTATTATATAAATTTTAATATAAAATTTTATTTATTAATAAATGAATTATATTATTTAAAATATGTTAAAAATATTTAAATATATAAACCGACTATATTTAAGATATATAATAATCATGTATAGATTTTTGAAGCCATTTTGGGTCAAATTGACTTTTGTTGACTTTTGCATATTTAGTCTCGAGCATTAGGATTGTGATACACTAAGGTTTAACCTAAATTGTTGGACAGATATTGACCAACATATAAATATACAAAATTAATATAGGTTCGTGAATCTGAGGCCAACCCTACACTTGTTCAATGACGACATATGTATTTTTACTACGAACTACATTATCGTGAGTTTCATTTGCTCCCTTTTTAAATGCTTTTGCAATATATATTTTTGGGACTGAGAATACGTGCGCTGCTTTATAAATGTTTGACGAAATAGACACAAGTACTTAAAACTACATTCTATGGTGGATTATTAAACCGAATATGCCTCTTTTAGTTTGGTAATCTAAGAATTAGGGAACAGACACCCTAATTGACGCGAATCCTAAAGATAGATTTATCGGGCCCAACAAGCCCCATCCAAAGTACCAGATGCTTTAGTACTTCGAATTTATCATGTCCGAAGGGAGTCCCAGAATGATGAGGATATTCTATATGCATCTTGTTAAGGTCGGTTACCAGGTGTTCACCATATGAATGAATTTTTATCTCTATGCAGTTTGCGAAATGCCTAATATGAGATTAAGTTTATGAGAAATTGAAATATGAAATCTTGTGGTCTATAAAAAATTATGGAAATGATTGATTACGATAAACCAATGAACTCACCAACCTTTTGGTTGACACTTTAAAGCATGTTTATTCTCAGGTATTAAAGAAATCTTCCGCTGTACATTAGCTCATTTTAAGGATATTACTTGGAGTCATTCATGACATATTTCGAAAGACGTTGCATTCGAGTCGTTGAGTTCATCAAGTTTATTATTAAGACAATTATAGTTGAATGTATTATGAAATGGTATGCATGCCGTCAACTTTCGTTGTAAAGAAAGTTTGTCTTTTAAAAACGAATGCAGTGTTTGTAAAATGTATCATATAGAGGTCAAATACCTCACGATGTAATCAACTATTGTGAATCGTTTATAATGTATATGAACGGGTCCTTTCATAAATGAGCTGGTGCCTGCCCAAGTTGAAGCCTTCTTCGCTGGTGACTATGCTGCTGCTGCTCTTGCAAAAGCTACTTTTATGGACCCCATTCTTGAAACTGATTCTGAAGCTGTCTTGCCAAATACTTTTGCTAAGATAGTTAAGGGTAAAAAGGTCTTAACAAATAAGTTTGTTAGACCTACAGAGACCCCACCACCGTCCATGAAAGAAATCTTGGAGGGTGAAGTAAAAGCTAAGGAAACCAGAACTTAAATTGATGAAACTACTGATCCCTCAAGCATTTACTATATGACTCCCAAAGAAAGACAAATCAAGAAGGAAAAAACTGAGAATAACAAGAGAAATCTAAAGTCAGTTAAATCTTCTAGTTGTCTAACTGCTGAGCCTATTGCCGAAAGTCATACTGGCCAACCAGTAACTGCAGACAAACCAGCAAATCTTGATGCTGGGAAGTCTAAAGTGACTCTTGCTGGTCAAACAGTAGCTGAAGACAAACCAGTAACTTCCCACACTGGTAAGTCAAAATCCAAAGACAAAGCAGTAAAGCGTGTTAATGGTACTGGTTCCAAGCCAAAAGCTGCCCATAAGGGAAAAGCTAAAATAGTAGAGTCAGGTACTGAAACATCTATTGTTGAGTTACTGACTGTGAAGCTCGACCAGCTGCTACTGGCAGTCACCCAAAGCCAGCAGCAGAACCAGTCACCCAGTACTTCTACTGCAAACCATCTACCAAGACCAAAAGTGAGAAAATGCTACAAATGTGGCAACAAAGCTCACTTGTTCCATCAATGTACCCATGTTATGAACCCCAAGGCTGCTATCCCACAAACCAACCAAGCAGCAAGGAAGAAAGCATCAAAGATGACTCTTCCAGAACCCATCCTTGGATGGGTTCACAAAAAGAACTAAACTCTAAGCTACTGTGTAGGGCATTCAAAACAAGAAAATCTGGTATCTCGATAGTGGATGTTCGAGACATATGACCAGATGTAAGTCCCTGCTAATGGAATATCAAGAAAAGGATGGTCCAGTTGTTTCATATGAAGATAATTCGTTGGGTTACATAAAGGGTTTTGGTAATTTAACAAATGGGAATGTTACTTTTTCAAATGTAGCAAATGTCGTTGGGCTTAAACACAACTTACTCAGCATAAGCCAACTGACAAGAAAAAGTAAGATTGTCCAATTCAGAAGGAAGATTGGCACTATTTTTGATAAGACAGGAAAGCCACTGCTGACAGCTAAAAGGCATGAGAACATTTATCAAATTGACATGAACACAGCAGTCATAACAACTGATACTTGTTTTTATTCAAAGGCAGCTGACAACCTCAAGTGGTTATGGCACAAGAGACTCTCACATCTCGACTTTAAAGATATTCACAAATTATCTAGTAAAAGTTTGGTGTCTGGGCTACCCACAATGTCTTATGTGAAGGACAGACTGTGTCCTGGATGTGAAAAAGGGAAGCATCACCATGCCTCATTCAAATCAAAGCAGATTTCATCTGTTGAGAAACCATTTCACCTACTTCATATGGATCTTTTTCGTCCTGTTAATATAGCCAGCTGTAGTGGTAAGAAGTATACACTGGTGATTGTTGATGAATACTCTAGATACACTTGGGTATTCTTTTTGAAGCAAAAGAGTGAAGCTGCTGATGAAATTATCAACTTTATCAAAAGAATGGAACTACTGAATGGGCAACTGGTGAAGCAACTTAGAAGTGATCATGGTACAGAATTTAGAAATGCTACACTGGTAGAATTTTGTGCTGACAAAGGTATTTCACAGAACTTTTTTGCTGTGAGAACACCTCAACAGAATTGTGTTGTAGAAAGAAGAAATGGAACTCTCATTGAAGCAGCAAGATCTATGTTGGCTGAGTCTGGGTTGAAAAACTCATACTGGGCAGAAGCTGTGAACACTGCTTTTTTTACCCAGAATAGATGTTTAATCGTCAAGAGATATCAGAAAACTGCTTATGAAGTTCTCAAAGGCAGAAGACCCTCAATCACATTTCTTCATGTATTTGGCACTCCCTGTTTCATTCTAAACAATAGGGATCAACTAGGCAAGTTTGATGCTAAGGCTGATGAAGGTATATTTCTCAAATATTCCAATATGTCAAAGGCATATAGGGTTTTCAATAAAATAAGAGGTTGTTTTGAAGAATCCATTAATGTTACATTTGATGAAACTGCCCCTACTTCATCTTCTGGTCAAGAAGATGAGGAGTTACTTTTTGAAGAGTCTACTTAGCAAGCTCTAGATGATGATGAAGAACCAGCTACAAATCCCTCACCAATCCATGTTGTTGGGTTCTCTGATGATGAGATGGAACACTCTGTTCCATCTGTGTCTAAACCAAGTGGACCTACTGGCTCTACTGAAGTTTTACAACTTGAGCATAGGTCTACTGGTTCTGAAGGATCACAAGCTGGTACTAGTTACACTCATAATGAACAGCTGTCTCCCACTGCTACTCATACCTCTGAACCAGCTGATGATCTAGATGTTGTGTGTTTCACAACAAGCTCACCTGTTCATAACACTAGATGGACAAAGGAGCATCCAATTGAACAAGTTATTGGTAATGTGGCTAGTGGTGTTGATGTTATGCGAGGGGTATATGAAATAGTATTAATTTTTACAAGGAAATACTATTAAATACGATACAATTTTACACAAGTTATTTATTTATTTATAGAGTGGATATACCTAAACCTTCTTACAACACTTATAGGCAGTGTACCTAATCGTACAGTAGTGTAGTTTTTAATAAGTCCGGTTCGTTCCACAGGGATCTAGCCAAGTTTAACGCTATATTTTTAAAACTATATTTGTAAATATATAAATATAAATATATATATAAGTAGTAGTATTATTATAAAAGGGCGATTTTTACCGTTTAATGACCGGTTTGTCAATTTTTAAAACTTTAGTCGCAGTTAAAACCTAATGTAAAATATTAAAAATAAATATAACTTAATTTAAAGCGTAAATTAAATAATGATAATGAAATTGCGATAAAATAAAATGACAATAAATAAAGTTGCGATAATTAAAAAGTACGATAATTAAAAGTGCAATTAAATACAATGACAGTAAATAAAAGTGCGATAATTAAAAGTGCAATTAAATATGAAATAAAGAAATTATGCTTATTTAAACTTCCATAATCATGATGTTCGACGTGTTATTTTTAGTTTAGTACCATGGTTAATTGTCCTTTGTCCTGGATTATTTGATATGTCCATTATGTTTTGTCCATAATAGTCCATCAGTCATAAATATAAAGTGCGAGAGTCATCGTCAAATTATCCTTATACCCGAAGTCAAATATTCCAACTAATTGGGGATTCGAATTGTAAAAGGTCTTAATACTTTATTTAATGAATACACCAGGTTATCGACTGCGTGTAATCCAAGGTTTTATTACTTCGTTAACAATTACACCAATTACCCTTGAATGTAATCCACCCCTGTTTCAACTAGTCCATTAACTATTAATCCAGTTCCGTGTCCGGTAAAATGAACAATTATTGGTATTTATAGATATCCCGCCCACCGTACCCAGTCAAGCGTATGTGGTTATATATAAATACATCAAATTATAAGTCTATATATTAAATTCACGAGGTATCATTTAGTTAATATAAAGCCCATTAATAGCCCATAGTCTAATTCCCACAAGTGTCGTTCTTTTGTCCAAACCCCAATTATGGTACAAAGCCCAATTACCCAATTTTAATATTTAGCCCAACATCACGATTACTTCGGCTTAAATAAGCATAATAATAACTTAGCTACGAGACATTAATTTAAAAAGGTTGAACATAACTTACAATGATTAAAAATAGCGTAGCGTTACACGGACAGAATTTCGACTTACACCCTTACAACATTCGCTAACATACCCTTATTATTAAAATTAAAATTAAAATTAAAATTATAATATAAATATATATATTATACGAGTGAGAGGTAAGAAGAGAAAAAGATGTGTTTATTCCATCACCAAAACTGCGAATTTATAGGGGTGTGGCCAGAATAAGTGACCCATGCGATCGCATGGAAATTGCACTTCCAGGCCATGCGATCGCATGGCCTGCTTTTCCAGCTCACATGATTTTGTTTACTTCTTGCCGACGGTTTAATAAATAAATATAATATATAAATAATTTTAAGAATTATTTAAATATTATATTATATTTATGTGCATAGTTGACTTGTAATTTTCGCTCCGTTGCGTCGCGCGTTGAGAGTTGACTCTGGTCCCGGTTTCGGATTTTCGAACGTCCTTTCGTACAATTTAATATCTTGTATTTTGCGTTTTGCGGCTTGTACTCTTCTAATTTTGAGACGTTTCTCATCAATAATTTGAACCACTTTGATTGTACTTTGTACTTTTGAGCTTTTTGGTCATTTGCGTCTTCAATTCGTCGAATCTGTCTTTTGTCTTCACTTTTTATCATACAAACGAATATCACTTGTAAATAGAACAATTGCAACTAAAAGCTTGTCTTTCTTGAGGGATAATGCTATGAAATATATGTTCGTTTTTAGCATTATCAAATATTCCCACACTTGAGGGTTGCTTGTCCTCAAGCAATAAAGTCTTGAAATAAAAATACTAGAATCACTTCTTTATTCTTCACACTTTGTACATCAGTGATTTCTATACGGCGGTATGAACAATGGTAGTAACAATGTGGTTTACTGTCCCACATGAATATAAAAATTTAGATCCTTTAGGAAATTGGATCTTTATGAAAACATTTGATCTTTTGAAAATTAAATCTAGCTTTTACCCTAGATAAGTTTTCCAGAATAACCCTTCACCGGTGTTTGCAAATTGTTTTTGTGGGTTGTGTGGGTTTCAGATTTGAAAATTTTAGCTCAAAACTTGCGGTTATGTGTCACCCACTTGCTAACCTTGTATTGGGAAAGCAACACATCCAGTATACTTGCTCCGTATATTACCTTTCGGTAAACTACCGTCCAGTTGTAAAGGAAAGCGTTGAACAAGCAACTGTTAAGGCAATGTCCCGTGACATGCTTTTGATTATGGTCTATAACGAGTTGGATGCAATTACTATCCTTTGTAGGAGCAATAGTAAAGCTCAACCTATATATTTTTGGTCTGACACAAGGTCCTGTCTTTGACCATGCTATGCAACCACCGTTCTTACGGTTGACACCCGATTTAGTTCAGGTGACCTAATGAATTCCAGGTGAATTCCTAGGATTTTATGTTCAATGGTAATGAACGCATTAAAAATGGTTTTTTCAGAAAACAAATCGGTTTGTAATTTTGATCAAAATATTGTCTCGTTCAAGCTCGAGTTTAGATATCATCGAATTCCATGAGTTTGTAATTCTCAATCTTTAAAGTCAATCTCAAGGATTGAGTAATATCAGTCTTAAAAGCTAATTTTTGATCTTTAAGGAGATTATCCTTTCTGGGGATCTGATTCATTAGTCTTATCAAGCTAATTTGCACGGTGCCCTCCCTATTTTACGAGACAGATCCTCTCATGGTTAGGATAAGTCTGACCACTTGGTGACCCTGTTTGATGTTGAGGTCCGTGGATTTCTAGCTGATTTTCGAGAAAACTTTTCAAGGTTTTTCGTAGACTCTACAACTGGTCTGGACGACAACTTCCTGACCTAAATGAAGAAGCGCGTGTCTTTTTCGAAAGAATTTACTTCCTTTTAATGATGGAATTGATTCATCATGTAGATTCATCTTTCTTTCAAATATATTATAAGAAATTGGGTAAAACTGATAAAATTGTCCAAAACAAAGTATCTTCAGTTATTTGTACAAAAATATGTGATATATGTTTTAAATAACTTGGTAAATTTTTCCCACACTTGGCTTTTATTTTCCTTTCTTTGCCTTTTTATTGTCCTCTATTCTATTTTAAATGAATTCTAACATTTTGGGTTGTTTCTCAATTTATGTCCTTTCCAAGGTAGCAATAATTTCGGTGTTAACACCTAGTTTTATCGTTCATAAATATGTATAAACATGATTTTGAATTCATTTATTTGAAAATTTTAAAAAATTTTACTACAATTGGGTAGTCAGTATATAAGACTAGAGTTGTTCTTTATTATCAGAGAGCACTAGATTCTAATACAACTACTGCGTTACTAGTATTTTTAATGGTAACCAAGTTAAAATGGGAGGTTTCTTATTCACATTGGGTAGTCAGTATATAAGACTAGGGTTGTTCTTTATTATCAGAGAGCACTAGATTCTAATATAACTACTGTGTTACTAGTATTTTTAATGGTAACCAAGTGTATAAGTTAAAATTTAAATAAAAATCCAAAAAAATTTAACCCCTTCCCACACTTAAGATCTTGCAATGCCCTCATTTGCAAGAAATCAGTAACAATTTAAATTATTGAGGGTGATTAGCGTAGAAAAATGATTAAATTTTACCAAAGTTTCCAAACATATTGGCGTTTGTTTGTTGAATGATAAATGGTGCACATCATTTGTTCATTCTGTCTTGTTGTTACATCACATTTGTTTTTCGTTTTGTCGTCAAAATTAGTAGCTTTTGCTGAACTTAATGCCAGTCTTTGAAAATGCGTTGTTTTACCCTGTTGTGTACATGAAATAAAATACATACATACAATACATATATAAACATGCATGGTAATTTGAAATGGGACTTAAAATTCCACTTTCAAATCAAATATGAAATATTAGTACAACATAATAAAAATATTAAACATTACATATAAGTATCAATATTTGTATGTTTAAACATAAATAAATAAAACTAATAAAAAATAAAAATCATAGAAATCACCAACGGGAACTATATCAATCTGGATAGGGGTTCCAGTTCATGTCGTCGGTCGGGTTTCATGGTTGGTGATAGGTGTACTGGTAGGCCTGGTTAGGGTCGTAGAGAATATATGGTGGTCTCATCTCGGGCTGGTGTGGAGGATAGTAAGCAGGTCGGGTCGATACTTAGTGATCATGAGGTGATAGCTGACTCATGATCTGACACTGATGATAGTCCCATCTATCATGCTGTCGTTGCCTGAAATGCTCGTACTCATTCCGGGCTTTCCAGCAGCTCGATGAACTTGTAACCTGACCAGTTTTTTGACACCATGCGATCGCATGGTTTTACTGGCCAAACCCCATGCGATCGCATGGGGGTCTGTATTTTTTTTATTTTTTTTTAAGTTTTACCTTTGAAACATAAATTAATAAAATTTTTAAAAATTTGTTTTTTTTAGGAGTGAGGGCGTTTCGGATCGTTGTCCTAGTCCGTCCCTCGACAAAATTTTAAAATTTGTCATTTTTAAGCGCAGTTTTAAAAGCAAAGATTTTCGGGTTTTTTAAATGTTTTTAGCATACTTTAATTCAATAAGATTAAAAATAATGATAATAAAAGTTCTCGTCCCTCCCTCGGGTAAAGCAATTTCTGTTCAACGACCTAGTTTTCAACTCACGACAAATTTTAAATATCAAAATTTTAACTTAATGAAATAAAGTAAATTTTTGTTTTTAAATTCACACCAAACTTTAATTTAAAATGCGTCAAATTAAAAATTCATATTATTAAAATTTTAAAAATTCACACCAAATTATATTATATTTTTGTTTTTAAACATTCAAACTTATATTAAAAATATTAATTTTTTAAATATTTACAAACTTAAATATATTGATTTTAAAAAGTTTACAATATTAATTTAATATTTATATATTAGTTTTAAAAACATGGTAAAAATTAAAATTAAAAATCTTTTTGGTCTTTTATCTCACTTTAATCAATCAAATATTATCAAAAATATACGCCCCTCTTTTCGGTAAAGTAATTTTGGCTATATTACCTAGTTTTACTCCTGACGAATTTCTGAAATATTTTGGGTTGATTGATTAAAGATATTTATACCTTAAGAATAAACGGTAAATTTCGCAGTGATGTAAAAAATTTTTGTATGATATCAATAATTTCGGTTACGCATACATAATTTTATTGAATACCAATTTAATACTTTATAGCGAACGATTCAGCGTTTATTATCAAAAGGTTAAAAGCTATAAAAAAATAAAAACTGTACATACTTACCTGTGAGAAAGAATTCTCAGAGACATGCTTTAGCGGACTCATAGGAGAGTCGTGTGATTTGGTTTTCCATAGCTACGTAAGCATAACCTCGAATCTTCAATATCTTTTCTTCTAAACATATAAACGGTCCTTCTCTGCATAGAGTAACAAATTCGGTATTTGAATATGTTTGATTATTTGAACATTTACCTTCGTGTGACCATTTTCCTCATTTATAACATCTTTCAAGGTGTCGTGCTCTTCTTTTTGTTGCGGATTTTGATTTTCCTTTTCCAAAATGTATTTTATGATGATCTTTCCTGAGTTCTTTTCTTACTCCGTCCATTTTATCTCTAATGAATGATACTAGTTCACTCGGAAGTGTGTCATTATTACGTTTAGTAATCATAGCATGTAGCATTAGACCATGGTTCAGATCAAAGGAATTCTTCATCTCGTAAAACCTAAAAAAAATAAAAATTCAGAATGGGGGGAGAAGACTAGTTCTTTAGGGTCTGCTAGGGAAAGACCATACGGATTCCATTTTCGGAAACTACACGAAAACAGAATATCTAACTCTAACAGAAATATAAATAACCCTAAATAGATTCGATTTTCCCCATACTTAGTTAGATTTGGTGTTGAAATTGTGATTAACTTCGTTTTCAATTGGACTATTAACAACTTGTATATTTTTGACTTTTACTTCAATCCAATTGTTGATTTCCTCTGTAACTTTCACAAATTCAACTAACATTGCCTTTTCTTTTGGTGATAAATTGGATACTAATTGGTTACATAACTTAAAGTTTCCCTTAATCCTAGTATCGTGAATCTGTTTATTAAGTTTCTTTGTTGAACTGTTAAAAATGGGTTCATCTAATTTCGTATCATCAACAGGGTTCTTTGTGATTTGATCATCATTAAGTGTTTCTTTATCTTCCCCACACTTATGTGTTTTTATTGGTTTAACAGTTTTGGTTGGTGGAGATCTAAACTTTCGGTTCACAAAGGTGATCGATTTATCACCATCCCTAAGTGTCATTCTACCTTCTCTTACATCAATGAACGCCTCGGTGGTTGCTAAAAATGGGCGACCTAAAATTAGAGGAATATCAAGGTTTTCCTCCATATTAATAACTATGAAGTTTGCCACAAAAGTCAAACTTCCTACGTTAACAAGTAAATTATTTGCTATTCCAATCGGGTGTTTAATGGTTAGGTCAAATGATTGAACACCTATTTTGGTTGGTTTTAATTTACCCATACCTAATCTTTTGTATAAGGAAAGAGGCATAATATTTGCACTTGCTCCTAAATCTGCGAGTCCATTATATATAGCACCATCATTAAGCAAGCAAGAAATGATAAATTCGCCCGGGTCTCCTACTTTAGTAAGTTGAGTTGGTTTGTAAACCTTTTTCGGGTGTTCTTTTCTTGGTTCTTTCATTTCTATTTGAACTTCTTGTTCACGTTTTTCTTTGTTTCTTGGAATGGGAGGTTTGTATAAGAATTCTTCTTCATCACTCCAATTTGAATCCTCCCTATTTTCCAATTTAGATTTTTCATATGTTGTTGATAACATATTTATGTTTTCATTTTGAGGGTTTTCTTGAGTGGTGAAATAATGATTGACTTCATTGTCAACTTCCATCGGACCATGTATGTAATGTTTAATTCTGTGACCATTAACTTTAAATTCAATCCCATTTGAATTTATTAACTCTATTGTTCCGTATGGGAAAACTTTTTTGACTATAAATGGTCCAGACCATCTTGATTTCAATTTTCCAGGAAATAGCTTGAATCGTGAATTGAAAAGAAGAACTTTATCTCCTTCCTTAAATTCTTTTGAACTTCTGATTCTTTTATCATGCCATTTCTTCATTCTTTCCTTATAGATTAAGGAATTTTCATATGCCTCAAGTCTTAATTCTTCTAATTCGTTTAGTTGACTTAATCGTAGACGTCCGGCTTCATGTAAATCAAGATTACATGTCTTCAAAGCCCAAAATGCTTTGTGTTCAATTTATACTGGAAGATGACATGCTTTTCCGTAAATGAGTCTAAAAGGTGTGGTTCGAATTGGAGTTTTGTAGGCTGTTCTAAAAGGCCAAAATGCATCCTCTAATTTTATGGACCATTCCTTCGGATTTGATCCTACAGTTTTCTCTAGAATACGTTTTAAAGCTCGGTTGGTATTTTCAACTTGTCCACTTGTTTGTGGAAGATAAGCGGTTGAGATTTTATGAGTTACTCCATATCTTTTGAGAACTTTCTCAAGTTGATTATTACAGAAATGAGTACCCCGATCACTTATTAAAGCTTTCGGTGTTCCAAACCTTGCAAAAAGACGTTTTAAAAAATTGACTACAACTCGTGCATCGTTAGTCGGGAGAGCTTGTGCTTCCACCCATTTAGATACATAATCAATGGCAACGAAAATGTAGAGATTATTATGAGATTTTGGAAATGGACCCATAAAGTCAATACCCCAAACGTCAAATACTTCACATACTTGAATGACATTTTGTGGCATTTCATCACGTTGACTTATTTTTCCGGCCCTTTGACAAGCATCACAGGATTTACAAAGAAGGTGTGCGTGATGTTATGCGAGGTGTATATGAAATAGCTTATATTTTACAAGGAAAAACTATTAAATACGATACAATTTTACACAAGATATTTATTTATTTATAGAATGGATATACTTAAACCTTGCTACAACACTTATAGGCAGTGTACCTAATCGTACAGTAGTGTAGTTTTTAGTAAGTTCGGTTCGTTCCACAGGGAAATCTTTAAACAAAGCTTAACGCTATATTAGTTTTACTTTATAAAAATACAAATATATATATAAGTAATATTATTAATATAAAGGGGGTTTTTTACCGTTTAATGACCGGTTTGTCGATTTTAAAACTTTAGTTGCAGTTAAAACCTAATGTAAAATATTAAAAATAAATACAACTTAATTTAAAGCGTAAAATAAATAACAATAATGAAATTGCGATAAATAAAAGTGCGATAAAATAAACTTGCGATAATTAAAGAGTACGATAATTAAAAGTGCAATTAAATACAATGACAATAAATAAAAGTGCGATAATTAAAAGTGCAATTAAATACGAAATAAAGGAAATTAAATATGAAATAAAAGAATTATGCTTATTTATACTTCCGTAATCATGATGTTTGACGTGTTGATTTTAGTTTATTCTCATGGGTTAATTGTCCTTTGTCCTGGATTATTTAATATGTCCGTCTGGTTTTTGTCCATAACAGTCCATCAGTCATAAATATAAAGTGCGAGTATCCTCGTCAAATTATCCTTATACCCGAAGTCAAATATTCCAACTAATTGGGGACTTAAACTGTAACAAGGTTTTATTACTTTGTTTAATAATTACACCAGGATATCAACTGCATGTAATCCAAGGTTTTAATACTTTGTTATCAATTATGCCAAGTGTCCTTGTACATAATTTCACCCTTGTTTTAATAATTCCATAGACTATTAATCCATTCCCGTGTCCGGTTAAATGAACGATTATTCATACATATAAATATCCCGCCCATCGTGTCCGATTGAGTGTATATGGTTATTTATAGGTACATCCAATTATAAATCTTTATATTAAAATTAACAAACTATCATTTAGTTAAACAAATATAAAGCCCATTAATAGCCCATAGTCTAATTTCCACAAGTGTCGTTCTTTTGTCCAAACTCCAATTATGGTACAAAGCCCAATTACCCAATTTTAATATTTTTAGCCCAACATCATGATTACTTCGGTATTAAATAAGCATAATAATAACTTAGCTACGAGACATTAAATTAAAAAGGTTAAACATAACTTACAATGATTAAAAATAGCGTAGCGTTACACGGACAGAATTTCGACTTACACCATTACAACATTCGCTAACATACCCTTATTATTAGGATTTAAAATTAAAATTAAAATTAAAATATATATATATATATATATATATATATATATATATATATATATATATATATATATATATATATATATATATATATATATATATATATATATATATTACGTATGATGAATGAGAAAAAGATGTGTAAATTTTGGCCGAATGCTCGGCCTTTTATAGGCCCACGTAATACTATTTGACCTCCGCGAGTGCGGAGGTTTTTGCCTTTATAAGCTCCGCGAGTGCGAAGCTGTGGATTCCAGCTCACACAAGCTTGGCTACTAGGTTGCCGACGGTTTTATAATATAATATAATATATATATTAATTTTAAGAATTAATTATATATTATATTATATTCATGTGCATAGTTGACTTGTAATTTTTAGTCCGTTGCGTCGAGCGTTGAGAGTTGACTCTGGTCCCGGTTCCGGATTTTCGAACATCCTTGCGTATAATTTAATATCTTGTACTTTGCGTTTCGCGTCTTGTACTCTTATAATTTTGAGACGTTTCTCATCAATAATTGAAACCACTTTGATTGTATTTTGTACTTTTGAGCTTTTTGGTCATTTGCGTCTTCAATTCGTTAAATTTGTCTTTTGTCTTCACCTTTTATTATTTAAACGAATATCACTTGTAAATAGAACAATTGCAACTAAAAGCTTGTCTTTCTTGAGGGATAATGCTATGAAATATATGTTCGTTTTTAGCATTATCAATTATTCCCACACTTGAGCGTTGCTTGTCCTCAAGCAATATAGTCTTGAAATATACTAGAATCACTTCTTTATTCTTCACACTTTGTACATCAGTGATTTCTATACGGCGGTATGAACAATGGTAGTAACGATGTGGTTTACAGTCCCACATGACTATGAAAATTTAGATCCTTTAAGGAAATTGGATCTTTATGAAAACATTTGATCTTTTGAAAATTAAATCTAGCTTTTACCCTAGATAAGTTTTTCGGAATAACCCTTCACCGATGTTTGCAAAATATTTTTGTGGGTTTGGTGGGTTTCAGATTTGAAAATTTTAGCTCAAAACTTGTGGTTTTGTGTCACCCACTTGCTAACCTTGTATTGGGAAAGCAACACGTCCAGTATACTTGCTTCGAATATTACCTTTCGGTAAACTACCGTTCGGTTGTAAAGGAAAGCGTTGAACAAGAAACTGTTAAGGCAATGTCCCCTGACATGCTTTTAATTATGGTCTATAACGTGTCGGATGCAATTACTATCCTTTGTAGGAGCAATAGTAAAGCTCACCCTTATAATTTTCCGGTCTGGCACATGGTCCTGTCTTTGACCATGCTATGCAACCACCGTTCTTACGGTTGACACCCGATTTGGTTCAGGTGACCTAATGAATTCCAGGTGAATTCCTAGGATTTTACGTTCAATGGTAATGAACGCATTGAAAATGGGTTTTCAGAAAATAAATCGGTTTGTAATTTGATCAAAATATTTTCTCGTTCAAGCTCGAGTTTAGATATCATTGAATTCCATGAGTTTGTAATTCTCAATCTTTAAGGTCAATCTCAAGGATTGAGTAATATCAGTCTTAAAAGCTGATTTTTGATCTTTTAACGAGATTATCCTTTCTGGGGGTCTGATTCATTAGTCTTATCAAGCTAATTTGCACGGTGTCCTCCCCATTTTATGAGACAGATCCTTTCATGGTTAGGATAAGTCTGACCACTTGGCGACCCTGTTTTATGCTGAGGTCCGTGGATTTCCTGCTGATTTTAGTGATGACTTTTCTAGATTTTTCGTCAACCTACAGCTGGTCTGGACGACAACTTCATGACCTAAATCAAGAAGCGCGTTTCTTTTTCAGAAGACTTTACTTCCTTTAAGTGATGGAATTGATTCATCGTGTAGATCCATCTTTCTTACAGTAAATCGGGTAAAACTGTTTAGTTTAGTCCAAAGCAAAAGTATCTTCAATTATTTGTTACAGAAATATGTGACATATGTTTAAGATAACTTGGTAAATTTTCCCACACTTGGCTTTTATTTTCTTTTATTTGCCTTTTTATTGTCTTCTATTCCATTTTAAATGAATTCTAACATTTTGGTTTGTTTCTCAATTTATGTCCTTTCCGAGGTAACAATAATTTCGGTGTTAACACCTAGTTTTATCGTTCATAAATATGTATAAACATGATTTTTAGTTCATTTAATTGAAAATTTTGAAAATTTTTACTAGAAGTGTGTAGTCAGTATATAAGACTAGGGATGTTCTTTGTTATCAGAGAGCACTAGATTCTAATACAACTACTACGTTACTAGTATTTTTAATGGTAACCAAGTGTTTAAGTTAAAAATTTTAAAAATCCGAAAGAATTTAACCCCTTCCCACACTTAAGATCTTGTAATGCCCTCATTTGCAAGAAATCAGTAACAATTTAAATTATTGAGGGTGATTAGTGTAGAAAAATGATTAAATTTTACCAAAGTTTCCAAACATATTGGCGTTTGTTTGCTGAATGATAAATGGCGCACATCATTTGTTCATTCCGTCTGTTGGTACATCACATTTGTTTTTCATTTTGTCGTCAAAATTAATAGCTTTTGCTGAACTTAATGCCAGTCTTTGAAAATGCGCTGTTTTACCCTGTTTTGTACATGAGATAAACTACAAACACATATATACATATTTTTGAAGTTGGATTTTCACACCACATTCAAAAATTATTAAAATCTTATAAAGTTAGAAAATTATAAAAGCTATTATAATAATAAAATAAGAGATAAGAAATAAAAAAATTAAGAATTAGTAACATTACAATAAAATAAACAAAAATATAAAATAAGAAAATTACGGATGAGGAGGATGGTTCCAGTATGGGTCCCAAGCGTATCCATAGATGCTGTAAAATGCTTAGGCTGGGTCATATGTAGGATATGGTGGTCGGCTCTCTATAGTCCAAGGAGCAAATTCGGGCATAACGGTAGGAATGTAGTCTCTACCTACGTGTGTACAATGACTTATGATTTGGCTTTGATGATACTGCCAATCTTGAAATGCTTTTTGTCTAGCCATTTCATACTCATGTCGAGCCATAAAAATTTGCATTTCCGTCATTGGATTACCCCCTCCCGGTTGACCTTGCTGTTGATCTCTCTCAACCTATGGATGCCTGCCATCATAACGTGCTTCCGCGTTGTTTCGTTTCTTTAAGACCTTAGCACCATGATAAACATGCAAATCTATTCTATCGTGGAGTTCTGGTTCTGCCATTAATAATCCCCCCCGACTTCTATCCACACCGAGATATTCAGCAATTAAAGTAATAAATATACCACCTCCTATTATGCTACCACGCCTCATACCCCTAACCATAGTCAATAAATAATAACTCACACAAAAAGGTATACTTACAGCGCTATGTGGGTCTCGAATACACATGTGGTAAAACAAATCCTGTTCATTTACCTTTTCCTTATTCTTACCTCGTTGTGTAATCGAATTGGCTAAAAACCTATGGATTACTCTTAATTCAGCTCTATCAATATCATGATAAGAGTATAATCCCCCTGGAATCCGCGATGGCTAGTCATCCTACTCCATACGTCATTTGTATCAAAATTCTCATCCACCCTCCTACCATAAACTATTAACCTCTGACAATCATAAGATGCTAGCTGCTTGGGTGTATATATACGTAAAGCCCGAGCCATATCTAGTAAAGACATATGGCGCATCTCCCCTCCTAATAAAAATCTAAGAAAACTACGATCGGTTAAAGTATCTACCCGATCATTTATTTCAATAGTATATAATAACTCTATACACCATTCTCTATATACAGGTCTACGCATGTTGAATAAATGTACCCAATCACTAAAAGTACAATTACCATACCTTTGAATAAGTAATTCCCTAATTGGCTCGGCTAATTCCACTACCTCTAATTGTGCCCAATCTATAACTCTGGGTACCTTAACATTATTAGACACAAGGTTGTGCAGGTTCTTTTGATATTTTGGATAGTCTATCCAATATCTATCAAATCTCAAATTCGGATGTAAATCTGCCTCATGAATGTTTGAATATGAAACAATTGGGTGAGGCATATCTTGTCGGTATTGGTTATTAATTTCCTGTTGATATGCATCTTCCGGAGGAGCATTGCGAGCCTAGGATGAAGATTCACCCCTTTCAGTCTGTGAGATAGTATTCTTAGTGATATGCTCTAGCCCACTCATAAGATAGTCGGACTAATTGGTTTTCCATAGCTACATAGGCGTAACCTCGAGCATTTATCGATTTTTCTTCTAAACATATGAACGGTCCGTCTCTGCATAAAGTAACAAATTCGGTGTTTGAATAGGTTTGATTATTTGAACATTTACCTTCGTGTGACCATTTTCCGCATTTGTGACATCTTTCAAGGTGTCGTGCTCTTCTTTTCGCTGCGGATTTTGATTTTCCTTTACCAAATTGTAACTTATTATTTTTGCATCTGGATTCTTTTCTTACTTCGTCCAATTTGTCTCTGATTAATGATACTATTTCACTTGGAAGGGTGTCATTATTACGTTTAGTGATCAAAGCGTGTAGCATTAGACCATGGTTTAATTCACAGGAAGTCTTCATTTCGTAAAACCTAAAAAAAATAAAAATTTAGAATGGGGGGAGAAGACTAGTTCTTTAGGGTCTGCTAAGGAAAGACCATTCGGGTTCCATTTTCGAGAACTACACGAAAACAGAAAATCTAACTCTAACAGAAATACATATTATCCTTTAAAGACTTGATTCTTCCCACACTTAGTTAGCTGTGGTGTCAAAATTGTGATTTACTTCGCTGTCGACTTCCATCGGACTATCTATGTAATGTTTAACTCTGTGAGCATTAACCTTAAATTCAAATCCATTTGAATTTATTAATTCTACTGTGCCGTATGGGAAAACTCTTTTGACTATGAATGGTCCAGACCATCTTGATTTCAATTTTCCAAGAAATAGCTTGAATCGTGAATTGAAAAGAAGAGCTCTATCTCCTTCTTTAAATTCTTTTGAACTTCTGATTCTTTTATCATGCCATTTCTTCGTTCTTTCCTTATAGATTAGCGAATTTTCGTATGCTTCTTGTCTTAATTCTTCTAATTCGTTTAGTTGACTTAATCGTAGACGTCCAGCTTCATGTAAATCAAGATTACATGTCTTCAAAGCCCAAAATGCTTTGTATTCAATTTCTACTGGAAGATGACATGCTTTTCCGTAAACGAGTTTAAAAGGTGTGGTTCCAATTGGAGTTTTGTAGGCTGTCCTAAAAGCCCAGAGTGCATCCTCCAATTTCATGGACCATTCCTTCGGATTTAATCCTACGGCTTTCTCTAGAATACGTTTTAAAGCTCGGTTGGTATTTTCAACTTGTCCACTAGTTTGTCTATGATAAGCAGTGGAGATTTTATGAGTTACTCCATATCTTTTAAGAACTTTCTCAAGTTGATTATTACAGAAATGAGTACCCCGATCACTTATTAAAGCTTTTGGTGTTCCAAACCTTGCAAAAAGACATTTTAAAAAGTTGACTACAACTCGAGCATCGTTAGTTGGGAGATCTTGTGCTTTCGCCCATTTAGATACATAATCAATGGATACGAGAATATAGAGATTATTATGAGAATTTGGAAATGGACCCATAAAGTCAATACCCCAAATGTCAAATACTTCACATACTTGAATGACATTTTGTGGCATTTCATTACGTTGACTTATTTTTCCGGCCCTTTGACATGTATCACAGGATTTGCAAAGAAGGTGTGCGTCTTTGTAAATTGTAGGCCAATAGAATCCAGCATCGTAAACTTTTCTTGCTGTGAGCTGAGACCCATAATGCCGTCCTGTTGGTCCTGTGTGACAATGGTTTAAGATTTTACTAGCTTCATCTCTGAATACACATCGGCGTATTATTCCATCAGGACAACTTTTAAACAAATGTGGATCTTCCCAGAAATAGTGTTTTATATCACTAAAGAATTTCTTTCGTTTTTGGTACGATAATCCTTTTTCAAGGAATCCACATACTAAGTAGTTTGCATAGTCTGCAAACCATGGAATTTCATTATAATCTATCTTCAATAGATATTCATCAGGAAAGTTGTCTTGTATGGCCGATTCATTTAGAACTTCTAATTCTGGATTTTCAAGACGAGAAAGATGATCAGCGGCGAGATCTTCTGCTCCCTTTTTATCTCGGATTTCAATATCAAACTCTTGTAAGAGTAAGATCTAACGGATTAATCGTGGTTTAGCATCTTGTTTCGAAAATAGGTATCTAAGAGCAGAATGGTCGGTATAGACCACCGTTTTAGCTAGAACGAGATATGATCGAAATTTGTCAAAAGCAAAGACAATAGCAAGGAGTTCTTTTTCAGTAGTTGTGTAATTTGTTTGTGCTCCTTGTAACGTCTTACTAGCATAATAAATAGGTTGAAATCATTTTTCAATCCTTTGTCCTAAAACGGCTTCCATTGCAAAATCACTTGCATCGCACATAAGTTCAAACGGTAGATTCCAATTTGGTGTTATCATGATCGGCGCATTAGTGAGTTTTTCTTTAAGTATATTAAAAGATTTGATACAGTCATCTGAAAAGATGAATGGAGCATCCTTTTCTAGGAGTTTATTCATAGGAGTGGCAATTTTAGAAAAATCTTTTATGAAACGTCGGTAAAAACCGGCATGCCCTAGAAAACTCCGAACTCCTCTAACATTGGTGGGATGTGGAAGTTTAGCAATTACATCTACTTTAGCTCTATCCACTTCAATTCCTTCCTTTGAAATTTTATGTCCAAGAACGATGCCTTCTTTAACCATGAAATGCCATTTTTCCCAATTAAGAAGTAGATTCGATTGTTCACATCTAATAAGCATTCGTTCAAGATTAACTAGACATGATTCAAATGTATCACTGAAGACTGAAAATTCATCCATGAAAACTTCCATGCATTCTTCTATCATGTCGTGAAAAATTGACATCATGCACCTTTGAAAGGTTGCAGGGGCGTTGCAAAGTCCAAATGGCATGCGTTTGTAAGAAAAAGTACCATAAGGGCACGTGAATGTGGTTTTCTCTTAGTCTTCGGGTGCTATTGGATTTTGAAAATATCCGGAAAAACCATCAAGAAAACAATAGTAACTATTTCCGGCTAATCTTTCCAACATTTGATCAATAAAAGGTAAGGGAAAGTGATCTTTTCTGGTGGCGTCATTTAATTTTCTATAATCAATACATACACGCCATCCTGTTACAGTCCTAGTCGGAATAAGCTCATTTTTCTTATTTGTAATGACAGTCATGCCACCTTTCTTAGGCACGCATTGAACTGGGCTTACCCATGGACTATCAGAAATTGGATAAATTAAACCTGCATCTAGCAGTTTAATAATTTCTTTCTTAACAACATCTTGCATATTAGGATTTAGTCTTCGTTGGAGTTGTACATACGTTTTATGACCTTCTTCCATAAGGATTTTATGTGTGCAATACGAAGGACTTATTCCTTTAATATCATGAATCTTCCATGCAATAGCTGGTTTATGAGCTTTTAGCACAGAAATGAGTTGAGATTTTTCATTTTCAGTAAGAGAAGACGATATTATTACAGGTAATTCAGATTCACCATGTAAATAAGCGTATTCCAAATGCTTTAGAAGTGGCTTTAACTCTAATGTCGGTGGTTCTTCTATCGATGATTTATATCGATATCTGTCTTCTTCTTTTAGCATTTGAATTTCTTCTGTTGTTGGTTCATATCCATTAGCCATAAGTGTAGCTAACATTTCAGTTTCATCAATTGGTTCAGTTCCGTCTCCTAAAGAACATTCTCCTGTTCCTTGTAATTCTGGAAATTCTTCTAACAATTCTGCATGTGAATTTATAGTTTGAATATAATAGCATGTATCATCTGCAGATTGCTGTTGTTGCATTGCTCTATCAACAGAAAAGGTAATACTCTCGTCCTCTATACTTAGGGTTAGTTTCTTACCAAACACGTCTATCCTTGCTTTAGCCGTGTTTAAGAATGGTCTTCCTAATATGAGAGGAACTTGAGAATCTTCTTCCATGTCCAGAACAACAAAATCTACTGGAAATACTAAAGTACCAACTTTAACTAGCATATTCTCCATTATCCCTCTAGGATATTTTACTGATCTATTGGCTAGTTGTATGCTTATTCTTGTTGGTTTCAATTCTCCAAGGTCTAGTTTAGTGTATAGTGAATACGGCATTAAATTTATACTAGCACCTAAGTCTGCCAATGCTTCTATTGAACTAAGATTATCCAGAAAATATGGAATTGTGAAACTTCCTGGATCAGATAGTTTTTCTGGGATCCTATTCAACAGCACTGCTGAACAATTAGCATTCATAGTAACCGCCGAGAGTTCTTCCATTTTCTTTCTATTTGAGATTAGATCTTTCAGAAATTTATCATATCTAGGCATTCCTGAAATCACATCAATGAAAGGAAGATTTACATTTATCTGTTTAAACATATCCAAGAATTTGGATTGCTTGGATTCAAGTCTCTCTTTTCTCATTTTACTCGGGTAAGGAAGTGGTGGTTGGTATGGTTTAACATAAGGTTTAGCTTTAACTGTGTTATCTTCATTAACCTTTTCAACTACCGGTTCTTTTTCCTTATCTTGATCAGGTTGTGGTTCTTGTGGAGTAGGAATAGCTTCATCAGAAATTACAGGTATTTTAGGTGGTTTAAGTGTAATACCACTTCTTGTGGTAATGGCTTTAGCTGTTTCATTCCGGGGGTTAGCATTTGTATCACTAGGTAGACTTTCTAGTTTTCTTTCACCTATTAACCTTGCTAGGTTACTTACTTCTTGTTCCGGATTTTGAATAGAAGCTTGTTCATTTCTAAATGCTTGAGCATTTTGTTCATTGGTTTGTTTCTGAGATGTGAAAAACTTGTGTTTGAGATTCAACTAGCTTCGCCATCATATCTTCTAAATTTGGCTTTTTATCATCGGTTTGTGGTGGTTTGTTTTGAAAATTAGGTCTTTGCTGATTGTAAGTATTATTGGATACTTGTTGATTGCTAGGACCTTGTTGGTTGTTGTATGAAACATTTCGGTTATAATTCTGGTTTTGGTTGTAAATCGGTCTTGGCGGTTGATAATTATTCTGATAATTATTTCCAGGCCTTTGGTTTATGTATGAAACATTCTCTCTTTGTTCCATTGTTAGTTCAATACTGAGACAATCTTTTGTCAAATGTGGTCCTCCACACTGCTCACAACTAATTTGTATTGAGTGTATATCCTTAGTCATCTTTTCCATTCGTCTCTCGACAGCATCTATCTTTGCGGAAATGGAATCTAAGTCATGGCTAGAATCGGCTCTAGCTGCTTTAGATGATCTAACGATATATTTTTCTTGGTGCCACTCATGTGAGTGGGAAGCAGTGTTATCAATAATTTTGTAAGCATCAGTTTCTATTTTCTTCATAATAGAACCACCAGCTGCTATATCTATGTCTTTTCTTGTAGTGATGTCGCATCCTTGGTAGAATATTTGTACTATTTGACAAGTGTCTAAACCATGTTGCGGACATCCTCTTAATAACTTACCAAATCTTGTCAATGCCTCATATAGAGTTTCATTTGGCTTCTGTGTGAATGTAACAATTTCTCCTTGAAGTCTCACGGCTTTAGATGCCGGAAAGAATTGTTTAAGAAAATTTTCAACTAAAACGTCCCATGTATGAATCGCCCCTTCAGGTAACGATTCTAACCAATCTTTGGCTTCTCCTTTTAAAGTCCAGAGAAATAACATGAGATATATCTTGTCATCTTCAACTTCTCTTATTTTAAATAGAGTGCAGATCCTATTAAAGGTACGACGATGTTCGTTTGGATCTTCCTTCGGCGCACCACTAAATTGGCATTGATTAGTCACCATATGTAGAATTTGTCCTTTGATTTCATAATCTGGCGCATTAATGTCTGGATGAGTAATTGCGTTACCTTGGCCAGTGCGTTTAGCTCTCATTCGGTCTTTCATACTTAAAGGTTCCATATTTTCCATGATTGAATTTGTTGAATCTGAATCACTAGAGGATTCTGATTTAATGGTTCGTTCCTCAACAATCTCTGTTTGAATGATTGGTGGTTCCGGAGGAAAAATTAATGGTTTAGGATCTATGAATCGTCCCTGAATATTCTCCGAATTCTCAATTGTGAGGTCGGGTTCAAAAAATGGATTATCGGAAATTTGAATTGGAGTACTTGGTCGACTGTATGACGATTCTAAAGAAAAATCAACGGCGGCAATATTTGCTAGATGTCTTGATCGAGTTACAGGTGGTGAACGTACAAAAGGCGGTGAACGTTTTGCTCGGTGTATTCACTGAATATCTTATTAGTTTTTAAAAAGAAAGAAAAATTATATAAGTTATCCAATTAATAGACTTTTCTGATTTTGCCCACGTTTCGAATAGCCAAAAGATGCAGCAGAGGGGCAGGATTCGTCTCAATATAATTGAGTACTGTTTGGCTCCAATAACCCGGTCCACGTACAAATCCAACTATTACTACGAACCAGAAAATTTTGATGTCTATCAATTTAACCACTTAAAATAAATTTTCGTAAATTAAAGAAATTTAGAGAAGAAGTAGAAAATAAAATCTAAGTCCTAAAACTAGAATGTCGAGAAATAAGAAAGAAAAAGAGCGCGTCGGTATTAAAATTGGAGAAATAAGAAAGAAAAAGAGTGACTTATAAAACTTTAAAACACTCGACTAACCCAACCTTATTATTATCACTAACTTAAAATTAAAATTGCAAATTGAGATTACTAATTGGAGTGATAATTGATACATAGGTAAAAGGCGTCGAAAAATAAAAATAAGAAAGTAGCGCGTTGAAACTTAAAAAGGAACTAAAAACTAAGAATTAAAAGTTGTGTCTAAAAATATTAAAGCTTACAAGTAAAACTATATCCCAAATGGCAATAACTTAAAAAGGTACTAAAATAAAAAAAAATGGCGTCGTAAAATTCTAAAGCACATAAATCTTAGTCTAAAGAAAAAGCACTTAAGGGATTTTACGGCAAAGCCTAAAAATCTAGAAATAAAATTAACTATGGCAAATACTATGATTTAAAACTAAATACGAGCGAAAAATACAAATATTACGCTAAAACGAATAAAAAGGAACAAAATATAAAAATAAACTAAAAGTTGTAAAAATTACAATTTTTATTAAAATATTATTTTTATATAAAACTATTAATTTTATATATTTAATAAAACTTAATATAACTTAAAAATACAAATTAATTAAAAACTAAACTAAATAATTTAAAATTAAAACCTAATTAATATTAATATTAATATAATTAACCCTAATTTCGCATTAAATGATACCAGGTTTGACCTGTCAGAGGACCTCCGCGAGTGCGGTATAGTCCAGTTCAAATGCTTCGCGAGTCGCGGAGGGTCAAATTTAAGCTGAGAAAGGGTTCGTTTTATATATATATATATATATATATATATATATATATATATATATATATATATATATATATATATATATATATATATATATATATATATATATATATATATATATATATATATATATATATTTGTTTTTCTGTTTTTCTATAAATATAAAATATATATATAAATATAAATAAATATTTATATAAAACAATAAAATACTTATATTTAAACTCAAAAATAAAAATACTTTTTAACTTTCTATATTTTTTAACAAACTCTTTTTGTATTTTTATATTTTTATATATTTTTTTAAAAACTTATATTTTTATACGAATGACTTAATAAAAACTTTTACAAAATTATATTATTTTTTTTATATCATTAGCGTTGCGCTTTCGGCGTTTAAGTTCCCCGGCAGCGGCGCCAAAAATACTTGATGTTATGCGAGGTGCATATGAAATAGCTTATATTTTACTAGGAAAAACTATTAAGTACGATACAATTTTACACAAGATATTTATTTATTTATAGAATGGATATACTTAAACCTTGCTATAACACTTATAGGCAGTGTACCAAATCGTACAGTAGTGTAGTTTTTAGTAAGTCCGGTTCGTTCCACAGGGAAATCTTTAAACAAAGCTTAACGCTATATTAGTTTTACTTTATAAAAATACAAATATATATATAAGTAATATTATTAATATAAAGAGGGGTTTTTACCGTTTAATGACCGGTTTGTCGATTTTAAAACTTTAGTTGCAGTTAAAACCTAATGTAAAATATTAAAAATAAATACAACTTAATTTAAAGCATAAAATAAATAACAATAATGAAATTGCAATAAATGAAAGTGCGATAAAATAAACTTGCGATAATTAAAGAGTACGATAATTAAAAGTGCAATTAAATACAATGACAATAAATAAAAGTGCGATAATTAAAAGTGAAATTAAATACGAAATAAAGGAAATTAAATATGAAATAAAAGAATTATGCTTATTTAAACTTCCGTAATCATGATGTTTGACGTGTTGATTTTAGTTTATTCCCATGGGTTAATTGTCCTTTGTCCTGGATTATTTAATATGTCCGTCTGGTTTTTGTCCATAACAGTCCATCAGTCATAAATATAAAGTGCGAGTATCCTCGTCAAATTATCCTTATACCCGAAGTCAAATATTCCACCTAATTGGGGACTTACACTATAACAAGGTTTTATTAATTTGTTTAATAATTACATCAGGATATCAACTGCGTGTAATCCAAGGTTTTAATACTTTGTTATCAATTATGTCAAGTGTCCTTGTACATAATTTCACCCCTGTTTTAATAATTCCTTAGACTATTAATCCATTCCCGTGTCCGGTTAAATGAACGATTATTCATACATATAAATATCCCGCCCATCGTGTCCGATTGAGTGTAAATGGTTATTTATAGGTACGTCCAATTATAAATCTTTATATTAAAATTAACAAACTATCATTCAGTTAAACAAATATAAAGCCCATTAATAGCCCATAGTCTAATTTCCACAAGTGTCGTTCTTTTGTCCAAACCTCAATTATGGTATAAAGCTCAATTACCCAATTTTAATATTTTTAGCCCAACATCATGATTACTTCGGTATTAAATAAGCATAATAATAACTTAGCTACGAGACATTAAATTAAAAAGGTTGAACATAACTTACAATGATTAAAAATAGCGTAGCGTTACACGGACAGAATTTCGACTTACACCCTTACAACATTCGCTAACATACCCTTATTATTAGGATTTAAAATTAAAATTAAAATTAAAATATAAATATATATATATATTTTACGTATGATGAATGAGAAAAAGATGTGTAAATTTCGGCCGAATGCTCGACCTTTTATAGGCCCACGTAATACTATTTGACCTTCGCGAGTGCGGAGGTTTTTGCCTTTATAAGCTCCGCGAGTACGGAGATGTGGATTCCAGCTCACATAAGCTTGGCTCCTAGCTTGCCGACGGTTTTATAATATAATATAATATATATATTAATTTTAAGAATTAATTATATATTATATTATATTCATGTGCATAGTTGACTTGTAATTTTTAGTCCGTTGTGTCGAGCGTTGAGAGTTGACTCTATTCCCGGTTCCGGATTTTCGAACGTCCTTGCGTATAATTTAATATCTTGTACTTTACGTTTCGCGTCTTGTACTCTTGTAATTTTGAGACGTTTCTCATCAATAATTGAAACCACTTTGATTGTATTTTGTACTTTTGAGCTTTTTGGTCGTTTGCGTCTTCAATTCTTCGAATCTGTCTTTTGTCTTCACCTTTTATTATTTAAACGAATATCACTTGTAAATAGAACAATTGCAACTAAAAGCTTGTCTTTCTTGAGGGATAATGCTATGAAATATATGTTCGTTTTTAGCATTATCAGTGCGTCTTTGAAAATTGTAGGCCAATAGAATCCAGCGTCGTAAACTTTTCTTGCTGTGAGTTGAGGCCCATAATGCCCTCCGTTTGGTCCTGTGTGACAATGGTTTAAGATTTGACTAGCTTCATCTCCGAATACACACCGGCGTATTATTCCATCGGGACAACTTTTAAACAAATGTGGATCTTCCCAGAAATAGTGTTTTATATCACTAAAGAATTTCTTTCGTTTTTGGTATGACAATCCTTTTTCAAGGAATCCACATACTAAGTAGTTTGCATAGTCCGCAAACCATGGAATTTCACTATAATCTATTTTCAATAGATATTCATCAGGAAAGTTATCTTGTATGGTCGATTCATTTAGAACTTCTAATTCAGGATTTTCAAGACGAGACAGATGATCAGTGACGAGATTTTCTGCTCCCTTTTTGTCTCGGTTTTCAATATCGAACTCTTGTAAGAGTAGGATCCAACGGATTAATCATGGTTTAGCATCTTGTTTTGAAAATAGGTATCTAAGAGCAGAATGGTCAGTATTGACCACTTTTTAGCTAGAACGAGATATGAACGAAATTTGTCAAAAGAAAAGACAATGGCAAGGAGTTCTTTTTCAGTAGTTATGTAATTTGTTTGCGCTCCTTGTATTGTTTTACTAGCATAATAAATAGGTTGAAATCGTTTTTCAATTCTTTGTCCTAAAACGGCTCCCATTGCAAAATCACTTGCATCGCACATGAGTTCAAACGGTAAATTCCAATTTGGAGTTATCATGATCGGCGTATTAGTGAGTTTTTCTTTAAGAATATTAAAAGATTTGATGCATTTATCCGAAAAGATGAATGGAGCATCCTTTTCTAGGAGTTTATTCATAGGAGTGGCAATTTTAGAAAAATCTTTTATGAAATGTCGGTAAAAACCGGCATGCCCTAGAAAACTCCTAACTCCTCTAACATTGGTGGGATGTGGAAGTTTAGCAATTACATCTACTTTAGCTCTATCCACTTCAATTCCTTCCTTTGAAAATTTTATGACCAAGAATGATGCCATCTTTAACCATGAAATGGCATTTCTCCCAATTAAGTACTAGATTTGATTGTTCACATCTAATAAGAATTCGTTCAAGATTAACTAGACATGATTCAAATGTATCACCGAAGACTGAAAAGTCATCCATGAAAACTTCCATGCATTCTTCTATCATGTCGTAAAAAATGCCATCATGCATTCTTCTATCTCTTGGTCCTCGGGTGCTATTGGAATTTGAAAATATCCGGAAAAACCATCAAGAAAACAATAGTAACTATTTCTGGCTAATCTTTCCAACAGTTGATCAATGAAAGGTAAGGGAAAGTGATCTTTTCTGGTGGCGTCATATAATTTTCTATAATCTATACAAACACGCCATTCTGTTATAGTCCTAGTAGGAATAAGCTCATTTTTCTCATTTGTTATGACAGTCATGCCACCCTTCTTAGGTACGCATTGAACTGGGCTTATCCATGGACTATCAGAAATTGGATAAATTAAACCTGCATCTAGCAGTTTAATTATTTCTTTCTTAACAACATCTTGCATATTAGGATTTAGTCTTCGTTGGCGTTGCACATACGTTTTATGACCTTCTTCCATAAGGATTTTATGCGTGCAATACGAAGGACTTATTCCTTTAATGTCATGAATTTTCCATGCAATAGCTGGTTTATGAGCTTTTAGCACAGAAATGAGTTGAGATTTTTCATTTTCAGTAAGAGAAGACGATATTATTACAGGTAATTCAGATTCACCATGTAAATAAGCATATTCCAAATGGTTTGGAAGTGGTTTTAATTCTAATATCGGTGGTTCTTCTATCGATGATTTATATCGATATCTGTCTTCCTCTTTTAGCATTTGAATTTCTTCTGTTGTTGGTTCATATCCATTAGCCATAAGTGTAGCTAACATTTAAGTTTCATCAATTGGTTCAGTTCCTTCTCCTAAAGAACATTTTCCTGTTCCTTGTAATTCTGGAAATTCTTCTAACAATTATGCATGTGAATCTATAGTTTGAATATAATAACATGTATCATCTGCAGATTGCGGTTGTTACATGGCACTATCAACAGAAAAGGTAACACTCTCGTCCTCTATACTTAGGGTCAGTTTCTTACCGAACACGTCTATTATTGCTTTAGCCGTGTTTAAGAATGGTCTTCCTAATATGAGAGGAACTCGAGAACCTTCTTCCATGTCCAGAATAACAAAATCTACTGGAAATACTAAAGTACCAACTTTAACTAGCATGTTCTCCATTATCCCTCTAGGATATTTTACTGATCGATCGGCTAGTTGTATACTTATTCGTGTTGGTTTCAATTCTCCAAGGTCTAGTTTAGCGTATAATGAATACGGCAATAAATTTATACTAGCACCTAAGTCTGCCAATGCTTCTATTGAACTAAGACTACCCAGAAAACATGGAATCGTTAAACTTCATGGATCTGATAATTTTTCTGGTATCTTATTCAACAGTACTGCAGAACAATTAGCATTCATAGTAGCAGCCGAGAGTATATCTAGGCATTCCTGAAATCACATCAATGAAAGGAAGATTTACATTTATTTGTTTAAACATATCCAAGAATTTGGATTGCTCGGCTTCAAGTCTCTCTTTTCTCATTTTACTCGGGTAAGGAAGTGGTGGTTGGTATGGTTTAACATAAGGTTTAGCCTTAACTGTGTTATCTTCATTAACCTTTTCAACTACCGGTTCTGTTTCCTTATCTTGCTCAGATTGTGGTTCTTGTGGAGTAGGAATAGAGTCATCAAAAATTACATGCATTTTAGGTGGTTTAAGTGTAATACCACTTCTTGTGGTAATGGCTTTAGCTGTTTCATTCCGGGGGTTAGCATTTTTATCGCTAGGTAGACTTCCCAGTTTTCTTTCACCTATTAACCTTTCTAGGTTACTTACTTCTTGTTCCAGATTTTGAATTGAAGCTTGTTGATTTCTAAATGCTTGAGCATTTTGTTCATTAGTTTGTTTCTGAGATGTAAAAAAATGAGTTTGAGATTCAACTAGCTTCGACATCATATCTTCTATATTTGGCTTTTTATCATCGGTTTGTGGTGGTTTGTTTTGAAAAATAGGTCTTTGCTGATTGTAAGTATTGTTGGATACTTGTTGATTACTAGGACCTTGTTGGTTGTTGTATGGAACATTTCGGTTATAGTTTTGGTTTTGATTGTAAATTGGTCTTGGCGGTTGATAATTATTCTGATAATTATTTCCAGGCCTTTGGTTTAGATATGAAACATTCTCTCTTTGTTCCATTGTTGGTTCAATACTGAGACAATCTTTTGTCAAGTGTGGTCCTCCACACTGCTCACAACTAATTCGTATTGAGTGAATATCTTTAGTCATCTTTTCCATTCGTCTCTCGACAGCATCTATTTTTGCAGAAATGGAATCAAAGTCATGGCTAGAATTGGCTCTAGCTTCTTTAGATGATCTAACGATATCTTTTTCTTGATGCCACTCATGTGAGTGGGAAGCAGTGTTATCAATAATTTTGTAAGCGTCAGTTACGGTTTTCTTCATAATGGAACCACCAGCTGCTATATCTATGTCTATTCTTGTAGTGATGTCACATCCTTGGTAGAATATTTGTACTATTTGACAAGTGTCTAAACCATGTTGCGGACATTCTCTTAATAACTTTCCAAATCTTGTCCACGCCTCATATAGAGTTTCATTTGGCTTTTGTGTGAACGTAACAATTTCTCCTTGAAGTCTTACGGCTTTAGATGCTGGAAAGAATTGTTTAAGAAATTTTTTAACTAAGACATCCCATGTATCAATCGCCCCTTCAGGTAACGATTCTAACCAATCTTTGGCTTCTCCCTTTAAAGTCCAGGGAAATAACATGAGATAGATTTGTTCATCCTCCACTTCTCGGATTTTAAATAGAGTACAGATCCTATTAAAGGTACGAAGATGTTCATTTGGATCTTCCTTCGGCACACCACTAAATTGGCATTGATTAGTTACCATGTGTAGGATTTGTCCTTTGATTTCATAATCTGGCGCATTAATGTCAGGTTGAGTAATTGCGTGACCTTGGCCAGTGCGTTTAGCTCTCATTCGGTCTTCCATACTTAGAGGTTCCAGATTTTCCATGATTGAATTTGTTGAATCTGAATCACTAGAGGATTCTGATTTAATGGGTTATTCCTCGACAATCTCTGTTTGAATGATTGGTGGTTCAGGAGGAAAGATTAATGGTTCAGGATCTCTGAATTGTCCCTGAATATCCTCCGGATTCTCAATTGTGAGATCGGGTTCAAAAAATGGATTATCGGAAATTTGATTTGGAGTACTTGGCTAGATGTCTTGATCTGGTTACAGGTGGTGAACGTATAAAAGGTGGTGAACGTTTTGCTCGGTGCATTCACTGAATATCCTATTAGTTATAAAAATAAAAATTATATAAGTTATCAAATTAATAGACTTTTCTGATTTTGCCTACGTTTCGAATAGCCAATAGATGCAGCAGGTAGACTGGACCCTTTAAATCGGAAGCCCACAACTCGCCACTAACAAATCCAACTATTACTACGAACCAGAAAATTTTGGATGTCTATCAATTTAACCGCTTAAAATAATTTTTCGTTTTGAATTATTAGAGAAGAAGTAGAAAATTCTATATCCTAAAAAACTAGAGTGTCGAGAAATAAGAAAGAAAAAGAGCGCGTCGAAAAACGTCGAAAAATAAAAGGTCGAAAAATAATAAAAAGAACGTAGCGCGTCGAAACTTAAAAGTCTAAAAACTAAGAATTATAAGTTGCGTCTAAAAATATTAAAGCTTAAAAGAAATACTATATCCAAAATGGCAATAACATAAAAAGGTACTAAAATTTAAAACGTCGCAAAATTCTAAAGCACTTAAATCTTAGTATAAAGAAAAAGTACTTAAGGGATTTTACAGCAAAGCCTAAAAATTTAGAAATACAAATAATTATGGCAAAAACTATATTAAAACTAGTTACGAGCGATAAAAATACAAATTACGTACTAAATATTAAAAATATACAATTTATAAAAAGAGACAAAAATTGATAAAATTACTAATTTTAATAAAAATATTAATTTTATATTATATATTTTATAAGAGTATTAGGTTTATAATCTAATAAAACTAATTTAAACTAAATAAAACAAATTAAATACTAAACCTAAAATAAACTATAAATTAATTAAACCCTAATTAGGTTAATATTAATAATCATTATTAATTTTAAACCCTAATTCGATGGAACTGATGTACCAGGCCTGTCTTTTCAAGCCATGCGATCGCATGGCTTCGAAGTTATATTTCCATGCTGATGTCAAAGCTAAGGGGTATAAAATACTATAAAATTTTAGCAGGAAATGCTATTAAATACGATACAATTTTACACAAGATATTTATTTATTTATAGAATGGATATACTTAAACCTTGCTACAACACTTATAGGCAGTGTACCTAATCGTACAGTAGTGTAGTTGTTAGTAAGTCCGGTTCGTTCCACAGGGAAAATCTTTAAACAAAGCTTAACGCTATATTAGTTTACTTTTATAAAAATACAAATATATATATAAGTAATATTATTATTATAAAGGGGGATTTTTACCATTTAATGACCGGTTTGTCGATTTTAAAACTTTAGACGCAGTTAAAACCAAATGTAAAATATTAAAAATAAATACAAGACTTAAATTAAAGCGTGAAGTAAATAACAATAATGAAATTGCGATAAATAAAAGTGCGATAAAATAAACTTGCGATAATTAAAAAGTACGAAAATTAAATTGCAATTAAATACAACAACAATAAATAAAATGCGATAATTAGAAGTGCAATTAAATATAAAATAAAGGAAATAAAATATGAAATAAAAGAATTATGCTTATTTAAACTTCCGTAATCATGATGTTTGACGTGTTGATTTTAGTTTTATGCCCATGGGTTAAGTGTTCTTTGTCCTGGATTATTTAATATGTCCATATAATAGTCGATCAGTCATAAATATAAAGAGCGAAAGCCTTCGTCAAATTATTCTTATTCTCGAAGTCAAATATTCCAACTAATTGGGGATTCGAATTGTAACAAGGTTTTAATACTTTGTTTAATGAATACACCAGGTTATCGACTGCGTGTAAACCAAGGTTTTACTACTTTGTTAACAATTACACCAATTACCCTTGAAAGTAATTCACCCCTATTTCAACAAGTCTATTAACTATTAATCCAGTTCCGTGTCTGGTAAAATGAATAATTATTGGTATTTATAGATATCCCGCCCACCGTACCCAGTCAAGCGTATGTGGTTAAATATAAATACGTCGAATTATAAGTTTGTATATTAAATTAACAAGGTATTGTTTAGTTAATATAAAACCCATTAATAGCCCATAGTCTAATTTCCACAAGTGCCGTTCTTTTATCCAAACCCCAATTATGGTACAAAGCCCAATTACCCAATTTTAGTAATTAGCCCAACACCATGATTACTTCGGATTAAATAAGCATAATAATAACTTAGCTACGAGACATTAAATTAAAAAGGTTGAACATAACTTACAATGATTAAAAATAGCGTAGCGTTACACGGACAGAATTTCGACTTACACCCTTACAACATTCGCTAACATACCCTTATTATTAGGATTAAAATTAAAATTAAAATTAAAATATAAATTATAAATATAAATATAACGTATATAGATGGATGGATATATTGGATGATTTTTACGATCAGAATGCGCGAGCTTTATAGGCAGTTTCAAAATTTGGGGCTCCGCGACTCGCGGCCCTTTTCTTCTTCAAACTCCGCGAGTCGCGGAGTTTGTAATTACAGCTCACTCCATTTTGGCTCTTTGTTTACCGACGGTTTATTATATAAATATAATATATATATAATTTATATAATTAATTATATATTATATTATATTTATATACATAGTTAACTTGTAATTTTTAGTCCGTTGCGTCGAGCGTTGAGAGTTGACTCTAGTCCCGGTTCCAGATTTTCGAACGTCCTTGCGTACAATTTAATATCTTGTACTTTGCGTTTTGAATCTTGTACTCTTGTAATTTCGAGACGTTTCTTATCAATAATTGGAACCTCTTTGATTGTATTTTGTACTTTTGAGCTTTTTGGTCGTTTGCGTCTTCAATTCGTCGAATCTGTCTTTTGTCTTCACCTTTTATTATTTAAACGAATATCACTTGTAAATAGAACAATTGAAACTAAAAGCTTGTCTTTCTTGGGGAATAATGCTATGAAATATATGTTCGTTTTTAGCATTATCAAATATTCCCACACTTGAGCGTTGCTTGTCCTCAAGCAATATAGTCTTGAAATACTAGAATCACTTCTTTATTCTTCACACTTTGTACATCAGTGATTTCTTTACGGCGGTATAAACAATGGTAGTAACGATATGGTTTACAGTCCCACATGACTATAAAAATTTAGATCCATTAAGGAAATTGGATCTTTATGAAAACATTTGATCTTTTGAAAATTAAATCTAGTTTTTTTTTTTACCCTAGATAAGTTTTCCGGAATAACCCTTCACCGGTGTTTGCAAATTATTTTTGTGGGTTTTGTGGGTTTCATATTTGAAAATTTTAGCTCAAAACTTGCGGTTTTGTGTCACCCACTTGATAACCTTGTATTAGGAAAGCAACACGTCCAGTTTACTTGTCCCGTATATTACCTTTCGGTAAACTACCGTCCGGTTGTAAAGGAAAGCGTTGAACAAGCAACTGTTAAGGCAATGTCCCCTGACATGCTTTTAATTATGGTCTATAACGTGTCGGACGCAATTACTATCCTTGGTATGAGCAATAGTAAAGCTCACCCTTATAATTTTCCGGTCTGGCACAAGGTCCTGTCTTTGACCATGCTATGCAACCACCGTTCTTACGGTTGACACCCGATTTGGTTCAGGTGACCTAATGAATTCCAGGTGAATTCCTAGGATTTTACGTTCAATGGTAATGAACGCATTGAAAATGGGTTTTTAGAAAACAAATCGGTTTGTAATTTTGATCAAAATATTTTCTCGTTCAGGCTCGAGTTTAGATATCATTGAATTTCATGAGTTTGTAATTCTCAATCTTTAAGGTCAATCTCAAGGATTGAGTAATATCAGGCTTAAAAGCTGATTTTTGATCTTTTAAGGAGATTATCCTTTCTGGGGATCTGATTCATTAGTCTTATCCAACTAATTTGCACGGTGCCCCCCATTGTACGAGATAAATCCTTCTCATGGTTAGGATAAATCTGACCACTTGGCGATCCTGTTTAATGCTGAGGTCCGTGGATTTCCTGCTGATTTTAGTTATGACTTTTCTAGATTTTTCGTCAACCTACAGCTGGTCTGGACGACAACTTCCTGACCTAAATCAAGAAGCGCGTGTCTTTTTCGGAAGACTTTACTTCATTTTAATGATGGAATTGATTCATCGTGTAGATCCATCTCTTCTTTTCTTTCATCGGGTAAAACTGTTTAGTTTAGTCCAAAGCAAAAGTATTTTCAGTTATTTGTTACAGATATATGTGACATATGTTTAAGATAACTTGGTAAATTTTCCCACACTTGGCTTTTATTTTCCTTTTTATTGTCCTCTATTCCATTTTAAATGAATTTTAACATTTTGGTTTGTTTCTCAATTTATGTCCTTTCCGAGGTAACAATAATTTCGGTGTTAAAACCTAGTTTTATCGTTCATAAATATGTATAAACATGATTTTGAGTTCATTTAATTGAAAATTTTGAAAAATTTTACTAGAATTGGGTAGTCAGTATATAAGACTAGGGCTGTTCTTTATTATCAGAGAGCACTAGATTCTAATACAACTACTGCTTTACTAGTATTTTTAATGGTAACCCAGTGTTTAAGATAAAAATTTTAAAATCCGAAAGAATTTAACCCCTTCCCACACTTAAGATCTTGCAATGCCCTCATTTGCAAGAAATCAGTAACAATTTAAATTATTGAGGGTGATTTGTGTGAAAATGATTAAATTTTACCAAAGTTTCCAAACATATTTGTGTTTGCTTGCTAAATGATAAATGGTGCATATCATTTGTTAATTCCGTCTTGTTGTTATTTCACATATATTTTGCATCTTGTCGTCAAAATTAGTTGCTTTTGCTGAACTTAATGCCAGTCTTTGAAAATGCGTTGTTTAACCCTGTTGTGTACATAAGATAAACTGCATTCATATATACATATTTTTGAAGTTTGGTATATTACCCCACATTCAAAAATTATTAAAATCTAAGAATAAAAGTTAGAAAATTATAAAAACTAATACAATATTAAATTAGTATTAAACGTATCAACATTACAAATTATAAAATAAATAAAACTAAGTAGAATAGGGATGATACTGATACCAATAGGGGTTCCATGCATAACCATAGGTGCTATAAAATGCTTCGGCTGGGTTATACGTAAGATACGGTGGTTGAATCTCTATAGACCAGGGAGGGAATATGGGCGATGGAGTAGGAATATAGTTTCTACCTATATGTTGGCAATAAGCTATGATTTGGTTTTGATGAACTTGCCAATCTTCAAATGCTCTATGTCTAGCATTTTCATACTCTTGTGAAGCTATAAACCTTTGCATTTCTGCCATTTCATTTCCCCCTCCTACATTACCTTGCTGTTGGTTTCTCTTAACCTGTGGATGTCTACCATGGTATTGTACTGCGGTGTTATTTCGCCTCTTCAAAACTTTCGCACCATGGTATACATTTAAACCTATTGTATCGCGGGGTTCTGGTTCTTCGATTAGTAATCCCCCCGACTTATATCCACACCGAGATATTCAGCAATCAAAGTAATAAATATACCACCTCCTATTATGCTATGCGGTCTCATTCCCCTAACCATAGCTGATAAATAATAACCCATACAATAAGGTATACTTACAGCGCTTTGTGGGTCTCGAATACACATATGGTAAAACAAATCCTGTTCATTTACCTTTTCCTTGTTCTTACCTCTTTGTGTAATCGAATTAGCTAAAAACCTATGAATTACTCTTAATTCAGCTCTATCTATATCCAAATAAGAGTAATTTCCCCCTTTAAATCGGTGATGGCTAGTCATTTGACTCCATACACCATGCGTATCAAAATTTTCGTCTATCTTCCTACCGTTCAATATCAACCCTCTACAATCGGCAGATGCTAACTCCTCAGGCGTATATATACGTAAAGCCTGAGCCATGTTTAGTAAAGACATGCGGCGCATCGAACTTCCTAACATAAATCTAATAAAAGATCGATCGGTTAAACTAGCTACCCGATCATTTAATTCTATACTACACAACAATTCTTCACACCATACTTTATATATAGGTCTACGCATGTTGAATAACCGTACCCAATCGTTAAAAGTAGAATTACCATACCTCTGTGCAAGTAATTCCCTAATTGGCCCGGCCAATTCTACAGCTTCTAATGGTCCCCATTCTATGACCCTAGGTACCTCAACAACTTTAGAATGAAGAGTATGCAAACCCCTTTGGTATTTTGGATAATCTATCCAAAGTCTGTCAAATCTCAGGTTCGGGTGCAAATCTTCCAAGTGCATATCAGAAAATGTCATGACTGGATGAGGTATATCTTGTTTGTAGTAGTTATCCACCTCCTGTTGTTCCGCATTCTCAGTAGGAGCATTGCGAGCTTGGGATGAAGATTCACCCCTTTCAGTCTCCAAAACACATCAAACACAATTTTTGTGCATCCAAATATGCATTAGTGTCAGCAAAATCATCAATCAAAATAATTACAATGACATGATCAATTTATATCAAACTTAAGCTCATTTTCATATTTTCATCAAATCTACACTTTTTCAAATAAGCATATACGAAAATGTTCACCAAGTTCATAAGCATTCAACTCAAATAACATGTCAAAATAATCATCACTAGCAATTAAACAAGTTTCAAATGGCATTATCTCTCAAAAATCAAGTTCATGAATTTTAGACTTGAAAAAGTCCACTTTAATTCTAAAAATCATGTTTAGGTTCAAAGTTTGGATCATTTAACTAACTAAACATGTTACACTACTTAATTTAGCAACAATTCATGAAAAAAATCGGCCATAACCTGTTTATATCAAAAAGCCCCAAATTTGCTCAAGAACACAAACCCTAGATTACTCAAAATTTGAAGTTTAAGGCTTCTAATCATGTTAAATAGCATCAATCTAGGTTATACAAGCATAATACATAAACAATTTAAGTATAATTACACTAAAAAGCATCAAAATCAAATTGGGTATAAAATTGCTCAAGAACACTAATTTTCGGATTAAATGGTGTTTAGATGTAGAAATTTACCGTTTTTCTTGAGTAATTCCTTGATAGCATCCTTCTCAACATGATTTAGTAAAAGATTTGATGATTAACGGTCAAAAATTGTGAATTTGGGAGTGTTTTTTCGGGTTTTTTCGGCTGTGTTTCGCAGTATTTGTGGTGTGGGGATGTTCAACTGATCAGTTTTTGCGTTTTTATTTTTTTCTGAGTTTTGGTCCCTCCGCGAGTCGCGGTGTTTGAACCTTCAAACTCCGCGAGTCGCGGAGTTTGTTTATTTTTTTTTTAAACATCTTATACTAATTAAAACAATTAAGTAATTAATTTTAAAATTTTGTTTCCCTTTTTATTTAGGACGAGGTCGTTTCGGATCGATGTCCTAGTCCGTCCCTCGACAAAATTTTAAAATTTGTCTTTTTGTAGCGATTGTTTTAAAAGCTAAGATTTTTGGGTTTTTTAATGTTTTTGGCATACTTTAATTCAATAAGATTAAAAATAATGATAATAAAAGTTTTCGTCCCTCCCTCGGGTAAAGCAATTTTGGTTCAACGACCTAGTCTTCAACTTACGACGAATTTTAAAAATCATATTTTTAACTTAATGAGATAAAGTAAATTTTTGTTTTTAAATTCACACAACTTAAATATAAAATTCAAAATTAATATTAAAAAATACACCAAACTTACAATTTAAAATGCATAAAAATAAAATTCATATTTTAAAAATTAAAAATTCACACCACTTAATTTAAAAATTCATATTATAAATTCACACCAAACTTATATTAATTTTTCAAATATTTACAATTTTAAATATATTGATTTTACAAAGTTTACAATATTAATTTAAGATTTATATATTAATTTTAAAAACATGGTAAAAATAAAATTAAAAATCTTTTTGGCTTTTTATCCCACTTTAATCAATCAAATATTATTAAAAATATACGCCCCTCTTTTCGGTAAAGTAATTTCGGTTCCAAGACCTAATTTAACTCATGACGAATTTTTGAAATATTTTGGGTTGATTGATTAAAGATATTTATACCTTAAGAATAAACGTTAAATTTCGCAGTGATGTAATAAATTTTTGAATGATATCAATAATTTCGGTCGCCAAACCTAATTTTATTTAATACCAATTTAATACTTTATAGCGAACAAATTAGCGTTTATTATCAAAAGGTTAAAAATAAAAATAAAAACTGTACAGACTTACCTGTGAGATAGTATTCTTAGTTATATGATCTATCCCATTCATAAGATAGTCGGTTTAATTGGTTTTCCATGGCTACATAGGCGTAACCTCGAGCATTCAGTGTTTTTTCTTCTAAACATATGAACGGTCCGTCTCTGCATAAAGTAACAAATTCGGTATTTGAATAGTTTGATTATTTGAACATTTACCTCCATGTGACCATTTTCCGCATTTGTAACATCTTTCTAGGTGTCGTGCTCTTCTTTTCGCTGCGGATTTTGATTTTCCTTTACCAAATTGTGACTTATTATCTTCGTATCTGGATTCTTTTCTTACTCCGTCCAATCTTTCTCTGATTACTGATACTATTTCACTCAGAAGTGTGTCATTATTACGTTTAGTGATCAAAGCGTGTAGCATTAGACCATGTCTTAGTTCACAGGCAGTCTTCATTTCGTAAAAACCTAAAAAAAAATAAAAATTCAGAATGGGGGGAGAAGACTAGTTCTTTAGGGTCTGCTAGGGAAAGACCATTCGAGTTCCATTTTTGAGAACTACACGAAAACAGACAATCTAACTCTAACAGAACTACATATTATCCTTTAAAGACTTGATTCTCCCCACACTTAGTTAGCTGTGGTATCGAAATTGTGATTAACTTCATTGTCAACTTCAATCGGACCATGTATGTAATGTTTAACTCTGTGACCATTAACTTTAAATTCAATTCCATTTAAATTTATTAATTCTATCGTTCCGTATCGGAAAACTCTTTTGACTATGAATGGTCCAGACCATCTTGATTTCAATTTTCCAGGAAATAGCTTGAATCGTGAATTGAAAAGAAGAACTCTGTCTCCTTCTTTAAATTCTTTTGAACTTCTGATTCTTTTATCATGCCATTTCTTCGTTCTTTCTTTATAGATTAACGAATTTTCGTATGCTTCATGTCTTAATTCTTCTAATTCGTTTAGTTGACTTAATCGTAGACGTCCAGCTTCATGTAAATCAAGATTACATGTCTTCAAAACCCAAAATGCTTTGTGTTCAATTTCTACTGGAAGATGACATGCTTTTCCATAAACAAGTCTAAAAGGTGTGGTTCCAATTGGAGTTTTGTAGGCTGTTCTAAAAGCCCAGAGTGCATCCTCCAATTTAATGGACCATTCCTTCGGATTTGATCCTACGGTTTTCTCTAGAATACGTTTTAAAGCTCGGTTGGTATTTTCAACTTGTCCACTTGTTTGTGGATGATATGCGGTGGAGATTTTATGAGTTACTCCATATCTTTTAAGAACTTTCTCAAGTTGATTATTACAGAAATGAGTTCCCCGATCACTTATTAAAGCTTTCGGTGTTCCAAACCTTGCAAAAAGACGTTTTAAAAAGTTGACTACAACTTATGCATCGTTAGTTGGGAGAGCTTGTGTTTCCTCCCATTTAGATACATAATCAATGGCTACGAGAATATAGAGATTATTATGAGATTTTGGAAATGGACCCATAAAGTCAACACCCCAAATGTCAAATACTTCGCATACTTGAATGACATTTTGTGGCATTTCATCACGTTGACTTATTTTTCCGGCCCTTTGACAAGCACCACAGGATTTGCAAAGAAGGTGCGCGTCTTTGTAAATTGTAGGCCAATAGAATCCAGCTTCATAAACTTTTCTTGCTGTTAATTGAGGCCCATTGTGCCCTCCTGTTGGTCCTGTGTGACAATGGTTTAAAATTTTAATAGCTTCATCTCCGAATACACATCGGCGTATTATTCCATCTGGACAACTTTTAAACAGATGTGGATCTTCCCAAAAATAGTGTTTTATATCACTGAAGAATTTCTTTCGTTTTTGGTACGATAATCCTTTTCAAGGAATCCACAAACTAAGTAGTTTGCATAGTCTGCAAACCATGGAATTTCATTATAATCTATCTTCAATAGATATTCATCAGGAAAGTTGTCTTGTATGGGCGATTCATTTAGAACTTCTAATTCGGGATTTTCAAGACGAGAAAGATGATCAGCGGCGAGATTTTCTGCTCCTCTTTTATCTCGGATTTCATTATCAAACTCTTGTAAGAGTAAGATCCAACGGATTAATCTTGGTTTAGCATCTTGTTTCGAAAATAGGTATCTAAGAGCAGAATGGTCGGTATAGACCACCGTTTTTGCTAGAACGAGATATGATCGAAATTTGTCAAAAGCAAAGACAATAGCAAGGAGTTCTTTTTCAGTAGTTGTATAGTTCGTTTATGCTCCTTGTAATGTCTTACTAGCATAATATATAGGTTGAAATCGTTTTTCAATCCTTTGTCCTAAAACGGCTCCCATTACAAAATCACTTGCATCGCACATTAGTTCAAACGGTAGATTCCAATTTGGTGTTATCATGATCGGCGCATTAGTAAGTTTCTCTTTAAGAATATTAAAAGATTTGATACATTCATCTGAAAAGATGAATGGAGCATCCTTTTCTAGGAGTTTATTCATAGGAGTGGCAATTTTAGAAAAATCTTTTATGAAACGTCGGTAAAAACCGGCATGCCCTAGAAAACTCCTAACTCCTCTAACATTGGTGGGATGTGGAAGTTTAGCAATTACATCTACTTTAACTCTATCCACTTCAATTCCTTCTTTTGAAATTTTATGATCAAGAACGATGCCTTCTTTAACCATGAAATGGCATTTCTCCCAATTAAGTACTAGATTTGATTGTTCGCATCTAATAAGCATTCGTTCAAGATTAACTAGACATGATTCAAATGTATCACCGAAGACTGAAAAGTCATCCATGAAAACTTCCATGCATTCTTCTATCATGTCATGAAAAATCGCCATCATACACCTTTGAAAGGTTGCAGGGGCGTTGCAAAGTCCAAATGGCATGCGTTTGTAAGCAAAAGTACCATAAGGGCACGTGAATGTGGTTTTCTCTTGATCTTCGGGTGCTATTGGAATTTGAAAATATCCGGAAAATCCATCTAGAAAACAATAGTAACTATTTCCGGCTAATCTTTCCAACATTTGATCAATGAAAGGTAAGGGAAAGTGATCTTTTCTGGTGGCGTCATTTAATTTCCTATAATCAATACATACACGCCATCCTGTTACAGTCCTAGTAGGAATAAGCTCATTTTTTTCATTTGTAATGACAGTCATGCCACCCTTCTTAGGCACGCATTGAACTGGGCTTACCCATGGACTATCAGAAATTGGATATATTAAACCTGCATCTAGCAGTTTAATAATCTCTTTCTTAACTACATCTTGCATATTAGGATTTAGTCTTCGTTGGCGTTGCACATACGTTTTATGACCTTCTTCCATAAGGATTTTATGTGTGCAATACGAAGGACTTATTCCTTTAATATCATGAATCTTCCATGCAATGGCTGGTTTATGAGCTTTCAACACAGAAATGAGTTGTGATTTCTCATTTTTAGTAAGAGAAGACGATATTATTACAGGTAATTCAGATTCACCATGTAAATAAGCGTATTCCAAATGGTTTGGAAGTGGCTTTAACTCTAATTTCGGAGGTTCTTCTATCGATGATTTATATCGATATCTGTCTTTTTCTTTTAGCATTTGAATTTCTTCTGTTGTTGGTTCATATCCATTAGCTATAAGTGTAGCTAACATTTCAGCTTCATCAATTTGTTCAGTTCCTTCTCCTAAAGAACATTCTCCTGTTCCTTGTAATTCTGGAAATTCTTCTAACAATTCTACATGTGCATCTATAGTTTGAATATAATAACATGTATCATCTGCATATTGCGGTTGTTGCATTGCTCTATCAACTGAAAAGGTAACACTCTCATCCTCTATACTTAGGGTCAATTTCTTACCAAACACGTCTATCATTGCTTTAGCTGTGTTTAAGAATGGTCTTCCTAATATGGGAGGAACTTGAGAATCTTCTTCCATGTCCAGAACAACAAAATCTACTGGAAATACTAAAGTACCAACTTTAACTAGCATGTTCTCCATTATCCCTCTAGGATATTTTATTGATCGATCGGCTAGTTGTATGCTTATTCTTGTTGGTTTCAATTCTCCAAGTTCTAGTTTAGCGTATAGTGAATACGGCATTAAATTTATACTAGCACCTAAGTCTGCCAATGCTTCTATTGAACTAAGACTACCCAGAAAACATGGAATTGTGAAACTTCCTGGATCAGATAATTTTTCTGGTATCTTATTCAACAGCACTGCTGAACAATTAGCATTCATGGTAACAGCCGAGAGTTCTTCCATTTTCTTTCTATTTGAGATTAGATCTTTCAAGAATTTAGCATATCTAGGCATTTCTGAAATCACATCAATGAAAGGAAGATTTACATTTATCTGTTTAAACATATCCAAGAATTTGGATTGCTCGGCTTCAAGTTTCTCTTTCTTCATTTTACTCGGGTAAGGAAGTGGTGGTTGGTATGGTTTAACATTAGGTTTATCCTTAACTGTGTTATCTTCATTAACCTTTTCAACTACCGGTTCTTTTTCCTTATCTTGATCAGGTTGTGGTTCTTGTGGAGTAGGAATAGCTTCTTCAGAAGTTACAGGTATTTCAGGTGGTTTAAGTGTTGTACCACTTCTTGTGGTAATGGCTTTAGCTGTTTCATTCCGGGGGTTAGCATTTGTATCACTAGGTAAACTTCCCGATTTTCTTTCACCTATTAACCTTGCTAGGTTACTTACTTCTTGTTCCAGATTTTGAATAGAAGCTTGTTGATTTCTAAATACTTGAGCATTTTGTTCATTAGTTTGTTTTTGAGATGTGAAAAACTGCGTTTGAGTTTCAACTAGCTTCGTCATCATATCTTCTAAATTCGGCTTTTTATCATCGGTTTGTTGTGGTGGTTTGTTTTGAAAATTAGGTCTTTGCTGATTGTAATTATTGTTGGACACTTGTTGATTGCTAGGACCTTGTTGGTTGTTGTATGGAATATTTCTGTTATAGTTCTGGTTTTGATTGTAAATCGGTCTTGACGGTTGATAATTATTCTGATAATTATTTCCAGGCCTTTGGTTTATGTATGAAATATTCTCTCTTTGTTCCATTGTTAATTCAATACTGAGACAATCTTTTGTCAAATTTGGTCCTCCACACTGCTCACAATTAATTCGTATTGAGTGAATATCTTTAGTCATCTTTTCCATTCGTCTCTCGACAGCATCTATCTTTGCGGAAATGGAATCTAAGTCATGGCTAGAATCGGCTCTAGCTGCTTTAGATGATCTAACGATATCTTTTTCTTGGTTCCACTCATGTGAGTGGGAAGCAGTGTTATCAATAATTTTGTAAGCATCAGTTTCGGTTTTCTTCATAATGGAACCACCAGCTGCTATATCTATGTCTTTTCTTGTAGTGATGTCGCATCCTTGGTAGAATATTTGTACTATTTGACAGGTATCTAAACCATGTTGCGGACATCCTCTCAATAACTTTCCAAATCTTGTCCAAGCCTCATATAGAGTTTCATTTGGCTTCTGTGTGAATGTAACAATTTCTCCTTGAAGTCTTACGGCTTTAGATGCAGGAAAGAATTGTTTAAAAAATTTTTCAACTAAAACATCCCATGTATCAATCGCCCCTTCAGGTAACGATTCCAACCAATCTTTGGCTTCTCCCTTTAAAGTCCAGGGAAATAACATGAGATATATCTGTTCATCCTCAACTTCTCTTATTTTAAATAGAGTGCAGAACCTATTAAAGGTACGAAGATGTTCATTTGGATCTTCCTTTGGTGCACCACTAAATTGGCATTGATTAGTCACCATGTGTAGAATTTGTCCTTTGATTTCATAATCTGGCGCATTAATGTCTGGATGAGTAATTGCGTGACCTTGGCCAGTGCGTTTAGCTCTCATTTGGTCTTCCATACTTATGGTTCTGTTACTTCCATAATTGAATTTGTTGAATCGGAATCACTAGAGGATTCTGATTTAATGGTTCGTTCCTCAACAATCTCTGTTTGAATGATTGGTGGTTCCGGAGGAAAGTTTAGTGGTTCAGGATCTACGAATCGTCCCTGAATATTCTCCGGATTCTCAATTGTGAGGTCGGGTTCAAAAAATGGATTATCAACGGCGACAATATTAGTTAGATGTCTTGATCTAGTTACAGGCGGTGAACGTACAAAAGGTGATGAACGTCTTGCTCGGTGCATTCACTGAATATCCTATTAGTTTTTAAAAGGAAAGAAAAATTATAATAAGTTATCCAATTAATAGACTTTTCTGATTTTGCCCACGTTTCGAAAAGCCAAAAGATGCAGCAGAGGGGCAGGATTCGTTTGGTCTCAATATAATTGAGGACTGTTTGGCTCCAATAACCCGGTCCACGTACAAATCCAACTATTACTACGAACCAGAAAATTTTGATGTCTATCAATTTAACCACTTAATATAAATTTTCGTAATTTTAAGAAATTTAGATAAGAAGTAGAATAAAAATCTATGTCCTAAAACTAGAATAGCGAGAAATAAGAAAGAAAAAGAGCGCGTCGGAAAAAGTCGAAAAATAAAAGATCGAAAAAAATAAAAGGTGTCGAAAAATAAGAAATAAAAAGAGTGACTTATAAAACGTTAAAACACTTGCCTAACCCAACCTTATTACTACCACTAACTTAAAATTATAATCGCAAATTGAGATTACTAATTGGAATGATAATTGATACATAGGTAAAAGTCGTCTAAAAATATTAAAGCTTACAAGTAAAACTATATCTCAAATTGCAATAACTTAAAAAGAAACTAAAACTTAAAAAGGCGTCGCAAAATTCTAAAGTACCTAAATCTTAGTCTAAAGAAAAGGCACTTAAGGGATTTTACGGCAAAGCCTAAAAATCTAGAAATAAAAATATAGCTATGGCAAAAACTAAGTTTAAAACTAAAAACTAGCGAAAATACAAATATTACGCTAAAACAATTAAAAAGGGACAAAATATAAAAATATACAAAAAGTTGTAAAAATTACAATATAACGATCCGTTCCTAATCCATTCGGACAACGTCCATATCGATTACAAACGAATTATAATAGTTGATAACATCGCGAGGTATTTGACCTCTATATGATACATTTTACAAACGTTGCATTTATTCTTAAAAAGACAATCTACCATTACATCAAAATTGACATGTTCGTCTAACATTTCCCAAAATTCAAATAACTAAATTTTAGCTCTTAATGATCTTCAATGACTCGAATGCAACGTTCTTGTATCATGACTTAAATGGTCCCAACTAGTATCCTTTATATGAGCTAATGCACAGCGGAAGACTTAATTCGTACCTGAGAATAAACATGCTTAAAAGTGTCAACCAAAAGGTTGGTGAGTTCATAAGTTTATCGCAACAACAGTTATCAAAAGTTTCAATAGACCACAAGATTTCATAGTTATAAATATCTGTACACTCGCAAGTGTATAAAAGCATTCTAAGTGGTTGAGCACTTGGTAACCATACTTAACATTTAATCACGTCGCATATTCCCTTTAATATATATAATCTTACTACACTGTACCAAAGTGTAGTCGTTTTAACGAAGTACTGTGCAACCGTTGAATACTGGTCGTCCAGTCCGGTTGGGGTTGTCAGGCCCGATAGATCTATCAACAGGATTCGCGTTTACAATACAGCTGTAAATATTAGTTACCAAGCTACAGGGAAGTATGCAAGTGGTACAACTCAACGTAGAATGTATTTTAAGTACTTGTGTCTATTTCGTAAACATTTATAAAAGCATCGCATGTATTCTCAGTCCCAAAAATATATATTGCAAAAGCAATTAAAAAGGGAGCAAATGAAACTCACCAATCGTATTTTGTAGTAAAAATACATATAACACCGTTGGTAACTTATATGGTTGGCATTTGATTCACGAACCTAATTAATTATATAATTATATATCGATTAATATCTAAATAACAATTTAAGTCAATTTATAGTGTACCAACCCTAATGCTCGAGACTAATATGTAAAAGTTAACAGAAATTTGTTTGACTCAAAAAGATTTCCAAAAAATACAGTTATATATCACTGTTTTATATTCTCAAATATTTTGACAATACTTATTAAAGTAAATAATAATGTAATTCTTTTATGATATCTTAAAATTATACTAACTTTTGATATAAAGATACTTTTCACTTTTAGATAATATTTTTAAATAATAATTTTAATATTAATAATATTGATAATTGAAATTTTTATAGTTTTAACATAATTAATATTTTTAATTACAACAAAAATAATAAGTTTATAGTTTTGATAAAAATATTAGTTTCTTTGAAATATTAATAACAACAAACATAATAATCGTAAAAATAATATTTTTAGTAAAATGATATTTAGTAGTTTTAATAATAACAACTAAAATAAAAATTTTATAGTTGTTAATAAAATTATTAGTTTTCCCATAAAATTATAATATCAATAATAATAGAAATTTATAACAACAACGTAATGTTAAAATATTCATTTTTGGTAATTTGTACAAAGTTCAATTGATTATAACTTCAAATTCATCCGCCGAATCCATTCGACATCTAAATGAAAAGTTTATAGTTTTTCGCCACCTTTCCAAAAACATATTATTCATATACCTTATCTTAACCGCAGAGGTAACTAATTCAGATTCTATCCTAAAATATAATTTGTTAAAAATAAATAAAATAACAGGTACGATCCTAATTTCTCGAGCACTAGTCAGGGATACACTAAAAGTAAATAAAAGTTAAGTTTAGAGTGCTCACGTATCAATATTGAGATTCAATATTGCAGGATAATATTTAGACGCAACGGAGATGACAAACACTAGTTTGTCTCATAAGCAAAACCCCCGATCCATACCCATAACCTCCATAGCTATAACCCATAATCTAGCTCAATCACTCCCACTCATGAAACCATTTTTGGAAACATTTGGGCAGAACCTTGTCGTAGTATTTTATGTATAAGCTGATAATATCACTCCTAATACTACTAATAATACTTGTTTATGCTACTAATAATAATACTTGAATTAATAATATTAGTAGATAAGTAAATAAATAAAATAAATAAATAAATCTTACGGAGTAATATAGAGAGAAAGAGAAGTTTAGAAAAAAAAAATAAGTGTAAATGACCAAATCCAGCGAATTTATGGTGTCCACTTTTTTTATGTCGGCAAACATTACACGATTCGTGTAGATGGGTACACGATTCGTGTAAGGTGTCTTCACGAAAGTTGTAGATTTTTGAGTTACGGTCGTCTGGACACCAAGATCACCCTTTTTCGAGTCCGAATGAATTAGTTATGATTTTTCTCGTGCAAGTGCGCAGGTTTAGTGATTTCCAAAGTTTTAACTTAAAATCATGTGATGAAATGTTGTAGTCTTTTGGTGCTTATTAAAAATCTTTATTTTATTAAAATGACTCGTTAATAATTTGACAAAGACAGTTTCAGATATTTATAAAATTTATATTATCTTTTACACTTGTCGATAATTATAGTAATCTTATATCGAAACCTGATATTACATATCTAATATCTTGTTAACGTTATCAGTTAATAAATATATATCATACATACACATAATGTTCGTGAATCGTCAGGCTTGGTCAAAGGTAACTAATCATTCCAATATAGATTTCAGACTTTCTAAACTCAACATTAGGGTTTTTGCTTATCGTGTCGGAAACATATAGAGATTAGAGTTTAAATTTGGTCGGAAATTTCCGGGTCGTTACAGTACCCACCCGTTAAAGAAATTTCGTCCCGAAATTTGTTAGAGGTCGTTATGGATAACAATAGGAATGCTTTCATGACGAATATGTAGTGATAACAAAGTTTTATCATTATTAGATATAGATAAAACATTTCGATTATGTGAAGCGTACTAGCGAAGCTATTACAAAAGAGAGTGTAATGAGTAATATGGTATCGTTTTAACTGATGACGTGGTTATGATTGATTTCTGGAATTCACGAAATTTAAAGAAAATCTTTTATAATAAAATTTGGTTCTTCGGCGATTTAGGAAACAGGATCTCCTTTGATTTAATGCGGCAAATCTGTTGTGATTTCTTTGTCGGATATTTTACTTATAAAACTACCCCCTTCGTTCCCTTATTTCCATATCCCACATCTTCTACTCTATTTGCTGCGATTTATACTCTAGTTTCTATTTTGGAGCTTCATTCTTTCATTTCCTCTTCCCGTCCTCAAGCCAAGCGAACAATGGTCCGGAATTCGTAGATATAAGATTTGGAATGAATATCACTAGTGTTCTCAGAAAGGAATGGTAATGGTACGATTTTAATTTGTCAAATTACCAGAACATTTTCGGAAAATTAGAACTATCAGAGTGATACGTTCTATTATATTTGGAGGGTGGATAGAATGTAAGAGCCGTGTAACATAACACATGATGATGGTACTGTGAATCATCATGCTTCATTAGAAACTTAACATGAGTTACTGTAATATAATGAAGTTGATCAAGTTCCATTATATTATATTAATTCATGCATCAATTCCCAACACTACTTCAAAACAATCATATTTTAAACTTAGCGATTTCAGAATTTAGAAACTAACACAGTTTCTTTTATAACGCAGATATTACGGAGGAATAAATATTCTTAGATAAGAATACTTATGAAAATATCTTCAGAAATATTGCGGATATTTATAATGAAAGATATGATAATATCTTGGAATTTCTAATGTCGAGGGATGATGATGAAGATTGACCCATAAGGGTTTAGATTCAGAAGCAAGGTGTTTGCTACAGAATCGTCATGATTCTTTATGTACAAGTTTAGTCCTTAAAATTTGTTCAGAATCTCCTTCACGGTTTGCTCAATCCGGTTTTCAGTACCAAATTTTCTATCGAGCGTTCCTAATACTTCCTCCTTTTATCATCAACTTTTGGTCATTAAGACCGTATACAACATGCTACTTCGTCAGCATTTCAAGAACTACTTCATAGTTTAAGACATTCTTCAGAAACTTCACATTCGGAGTATAAAATTCTTAGGGATAGACACTATAGGTATAACTGGAGAAATTCTGCGAGATTTTCAAAATACGACTTGCGGATTCCGTCCTAGGAATGCCGAATTGCTGGTACATGATTTCGTAAAAGGTTCTCTAGTAACGGCGGCGAAATGACAACGTATAAATATCGAGGTTATAATAGGAGCAGTTTCACTAAGAAGCCGAAGTGAAGCTGTGACAAAATTAGCTTCTTGAAAAGGAATTGTAGGGTTGTTTTTGCTAATAAACAGCAAAGGATTCAACACGGTATGTGTTAAACTATGAATTTGGATTCGAGAGTTTGCAGGTGCGTAAACCTTTTCTTCTGTAGACGAGGTACGGCAGGTTCGACTTCTCATTCGAGGTGTTTTCAAGTATCATGAAAAGTTGTGAATGCGATTTGTAATTTGTCACGATACGAATGAGGTTTATGATAGAATCAAGTGGCAAAATTGAAGAATTGTTTAGTTTCATATGTTATATTCTATATTTTAATTCATTTTACTTGTCCATAGTTAGCAGTCTGTTAGTTCGATTGTCCAATAATACAATAGTTAAATAATATATATATATTATAATATTCGAATTAAATAATACATATCGTGACCCGTGTACCGGTCTCGGTATTGATCACAACTCAAACTATATATATAGATGGGTCGATATGATAAATCGAAACCTTGTATACGTGTCCCGTTATATAAAGTGCGTAAAATAAATAAATGTATATCATGACCCATGCACCGGTGTTGTCTCAGAATTAATCCGACGTGTTGCGTACATGTGTCCCGACAGTAGTACAGTGCGGAAATTAAAATTGCGGGAATGTAAATTGCGGAAATGTAAATTGCGAGAATGTAAATTGCGAGAATATAAATTGCGATAAATTAAATGTTAATCAGTTAGCTGGGAACAGTTAGCCGGAACAGTTAGCGTGAAATCCTTAATAGATTTTCAATTAGTTAAATCGTGTGTTTCTAACAATTTTAATATATCCAATGTTTTCTTCATTATGCCACTTGTTGAATTCGGATAGGTAAAAATCCAAATATGAAATTTGAATGGAAATGGTTATTCTGAGATGAGCGGATACGGATATCGGTGGTTGTAAGTAGGATGATAGATAACCGTTGAATCAGATTCGAAGAATGTACAATGTAACTTATTAATGTGAATTCTAAATATTCCTCGGGTGCTACCCACCCGTTAAAATATTTTCATCATTAACAGTTTGTACGAAAGAAATTTTTAATTACAATCTTTATGAAAATATACTTGCATATATATTTTCATCGGATGTAATTATGGATTTAATGAGTAAAGAAAATATTATACTCATTTGATTTACTGTTGGCACTTGATTTCATGATCTCTGAACATTAGAGATTACGTAGTTGTCATGTTAAACGGAAGTAAATGAGGTAGGACGTAAGGCGAAGGTAATCGATGTCGAACGAAAATTTAGTAGATGGAACGATACGTAGAACGGTGACTATACTCATGGTATAGTTTATGACGTTGAGGTTTATGACGCGACTGTGGCTGCTGCTGGTGTTTGTAACCGTCACACCATATTTTCCATTGCTGTCACACAAACGCGAAGTTTATTAACTTATACTTGTACACCGGATTGATTGGCGATTGAAGCGAGCGGATGTATAAAATTCTGAATATGAGATGGTATATAATTATGATGAGATATCCGTAAAAAGGAGAAAAGAAATGGTTTCTCGAACAGGTTCGTCGGTAAGTGTTTCAGGTTTATCGCCAAAAGAGTAATTTAGTGGATGGAAAGGTTCTTCAATGTGAAATGATTTCCGGATGTCGTATGATATTCTAACTATATAGAATATCTATATATATTACCAAAGATTTCGTAGTCTTCAAAGAAATTTACGGCGTGTATCAGGCAAATCTAGGATGCGCTAAGATATGAATTTCGTCTATACACTATCGATGCACTAAATGCAGTAAAACGTGTCTAGGCTTAAGAATGCTAAGCAGGCAATTCCCTAAAGATGATAAGCAGATGATTTCCGACTAAAGTGATAAGCAAAACTTTTTGACAAGCAGACACGGTCAAAGTCCAGTCTCACTAATGTATCCTAACAACCACCAGTTAGACACACTAATGGGTGACCTGGTTCGCTAAGACCAACGCTCTGATACCACCTATAACGATCCGTTCCTAATCCATTCGGACAACGTCCATATCGATTACAAACGAATTATAATAGTTGATAACATCGCGAGGTATTTGACCTCTATATGATACATTTTACAAACGTTGCATTTATTCTTAAAAAGACAATCTACCATTACATCAAAATTGACATGTTCGTCTAACATTTCCCAAAATTCAAATAACTAAATTTTAGCTCTTAATGATCTTCAATGACTCGAATGCAACGTTCTTGTATCATGACTTAAATGGTCCCAACTAGTATCCTTTATATGAGCTAATGCACAGCGGAAGACTTAATTCGTACCTGAGAATAAACATGCTTAAAAGTGTCAACCAAAAGGTTGGTGAGTTCATAAGTTTATCGCAACAACAGTTATCAAAAGTTTCAATAGACCACAAGATTTCATAGTTATAAATATCTGTACACTCGCAAGTGTATAAAAGCATTCTAAGTGGTTGAGCACTTGGTAACCATACTTAACATTTAATCACGTCGCATATTCCCTTTAATATATATAATCTTACTACACTGTACCAAAGTGTAGTCGCTTTAACGAAGTACTGTGCAACCGTTGAATACTGGTCGTCCAGTCCGGTTGGGGTTGTCAGGCCCGATAGATCTATCAACAGGATTCGCGTTTACAATACAGCTGTAAATATTAGTTACCAAGCTACAGGGAAGTATGCAAGTGGTACAACTCAACGTAGAATGTATTTTAAGTACTTGTGTCTATTTCGTAAACATTTATAAAAGCATCGCATGTATTCTCAGTCCCAAAAATATATATTGCAAAAGCAATTAAAAAGGGAGCAAATGAAACTCACCAATCGTATTTTGTAGTAAAAATACATATAACACCGTTGGTAACTTATATGGTTGGCATTTGATTCACGAACCTAATTAATTATATAATTATATATCGATTAATATCTAAATAACAATTTAAGTCAATTTATAGTGTACCAACCCTAATGCTCGAGACTAATATGTAAAAGTTAACAGAAATTTGTTTGACTCAAAAAGATTTCCAAAAAATACAGTTATATATCACTGTTTTATATTCTCAAATATTTTGACAATACTTATTAAAGTAAATAATAATGTAATTCTTTTATGATATCTTAAAATTATACTAACTTTTGATATAAAGATACTTTTCACTTTTAGATAATATTTTTAAATAATAATTTTAATATTAATAATATTGATAATTGAAATTTTTATAGTTTTAACATAATTAATATTTTTAATTACAACAAAAATAATAAGTTTATAGTTTTGATAAAAATATTAGTTTCTTTGAAATATTAATAACAACAAACATAATAATCGTAAAAATAATATTTTTAGTAAAATGATATTTAGTAGTTTTAATAATAACAACTAAAATAAAAATTTTATAGTTGTTAATAAAATTATTAGTTTTCCCATAAAATTATAATATGAATAATAATAGAAATTTATAACAACAACGTAATGTTAAAATATTCATTTTTGGTAATTTGTACAAAGTTCAATTGATTATAACTTCAAATTCATCCGCCGAATCCATTCGACATCTAAATGAAAAGTTTATAGTTTTTCGCCACCTTTCCAAAAACATATTATTCATATACCTTATCTTAACCGCAGTGGTAACTAATTCAGATTCTATCCTAAAATATAATTTGTTAAAAATAAATAAAATAACAGGTACGATCCTAATTTCTCGAGCACTAGTCAGGGATACACTAAAAGTAAATAAAAGTTAAGTTTAGAGTGCTCACGTATCAATATTGAGATTCAATATTGCAGGATAATATTTAGACGCAACGGAGATGACAAACACTAGTTTGTCTCATAAGCAAAACCCCCGATCCATACCCATAACCTCCATAGCTATAACCCATAATCTAGCTCAATCACTCCCACTCATGAAACCATTTTTGGAAACATTTGGGCAGAACCTTGTCGTAGTATTTTATGTATAAGCTGATAATATCACTCCTAATACTACTAATAATACTTGTTTATGCTACTAATAATAATACTTGAATTAATAATATTAGTAGATAAGTAAATAAATAAAATAAATAAATAAATCTTACGGAGTAATATAGAGAGAAAGAGAAGTTTAGAAAAAAAAAATAAGTGTAAATGACCAAATCCAGCGAATTTATGGTGTCCACTTTTTTTTATGTCGGCAAACATTACACGATTCGTGTAGATGGGTACACGATTCGTGTAAGGTGTCTTCACGAAAGTTGTAGATTTTTGAGTTACGGTCGTCTGGACACCAAGATCACCCTTTTTCGAGTCCGAATGAATTAGTTATGATTTTTCTCGTGCAAGTGCGCAGGTTTAGTGATTTCCAAAGTTTTAACTTAAAATCATGTGATGAAATGTTGTAGTCTTTTGGTGCTTATTAAAAATCTTTATTTTATTAAAATGACTCGTTAATAATTTGACAAAGACAGTTTCAGATATTTATAAAATTTATATTATCTTTTACACTTGTCGATAATTATAGTAATCTTATATCGAAACCTGATATTACATATCTAATATCTTGTTAACGTTATCAGTTAATAAATATATATCATACATACACATAATGTTCGTGAATCGTCAGGCTTGGTCAAAGGTAACTAATCATTCCAATATAGATTTCAGACTTTCTAAACTCAACATTAGGGTTTTTGCTTATCGTGTCGGAAACATATAGAGATTAGAGTTTAAATTTGGTCGGAAATTTCCGGGTCGTTACATACAATTTTTTATAAAAATATTATTTTTATATTATTTATTTTATAAAACTATTAATTTATATATATAATAAAACTAATTAAAATTTAAAATACAATTTAATTTAAAAAATTAAACTAATTATAATAATAATTAAGTAATTAGGGTTTATTAATAATAATAATTATAAAATCCGTAATTAATGCGAAATTAGGGTTCTGTCACGTGTGTCAGAGTGTTTCCGCGAGTCGCGGTATTCGAGGCTGCAAACTCCGCGAGTCGCGGGGTTCCAATTTTCAACTCAGGTACAGTTTAAAATTCGACGCGTTTTTTTTATATTTTATTTTATATTTTCTGTTTTCTGTTTTAAAATCTAAAATATTTATATAATAAAAACTTATATTTAAAAACTAAAATAAAAATAGAACTACTTTATAACTTTAAAAATAGATTTATATATATATTAATTTTTTTTTGGTTTTTTTATATGTTCTAAATAAACACAAAATATTTAAATAAAACTTATATTTTTATAAAATAAAAATAAAGAAACTTTATAAAACTTAAATATTTAATAAATTCTTAAAAATATTTATATTTTTGTTTTTCTTTTCTATGTTTTCGAATATTTAAAACGTATTTTAACAAAAACGTATTTTTATAAAAGTAAACTAAAAATAAAAATCTTTTTTTTTATATAATTATTAGCGTTGCGCTTCCGGCTTTTAAGCTAGATTGTTCCCCAGCAGCGGCGCCAAAAATAACTTGATGTCAAACCTAAGGGGTATAAAATACTATAAAATTTTAGCAGGAAATGCTATTAAATACGATACAATTTTACACAAGATATTTATTTATTTATAGAATGGATATACTTAAACCTTGCTACAACACTTATAGGCAGTGTATCTAATCGTACAGTAGTGTAGTTTTTAGTAAGTCCGGTTCGTTCCACAGGGAAAATCTTTAAACAAAGCTTAACGCTATATTAGTTTACATTTATAAAAATACAAATATATATATAAGTAATATTATTATTATAAAGGGGGATTTTTACCATTTAATGACCGGTTTGTCAATTTTAAAACTTTAGTCGCAGTTAAAACCAAATGTAAAATATTAAAAATAAATACAAAACTTAAATTAAAGCGTAAAGTAAATAATGATAATGAAATTGCGATAAATAAAAGTGCGATAAAATAAACTTGCGATAATTAAAAAGTACGAAAATTAAATTGCAATTAAATACAATAACAATAAATAAAATGCGATAATTAGAAGTGAAATTAAATATAAAATAAAGGAAATAAAATATGAAATAAAAGAATTATGCTTATTTAAACTTCCGTAATCATGATGTTTGACGTGTTGATTTTAGTTTTATGCCCATGGGTTAATTGTTCTTTGTCCTGGATTATTTAATATGTCCATACGGATTTGTCCATAATAGTCCATCAGTCATAAATATAAAGAGCGAAAGCCTTCGTCAAATTATTCTTATTCCCGAAGTCAAATATTCCAACTAATTGGGGATTCGAATTGTAACAAGGTTTTAATACTTTTTTTAATGAATACACCAGGTTATCGACTGCGTGTAAACCAAGGTTTTACTACTTTGTTAACAATTACACCAATTACCCTTGAATGTAATTCACCCCTATTTCAACAAGTCTATTAACTATTAATCCAGTTCCGTGTCCGGTAAAATGAATAATTATTGGTATTTATAGATATCCCGCCCACCGTACCCAGTCAAGCGTATGTGGTTAAATATAAATACGTCGAATTATAAGTTTGTATATTAAATTAACAAGGTATTGTTTAGTTAATATAAAACTCATTAATAGCCCATAGTCTAATTTCCACAAGTGTCGTTCTTTTATCCAAACCCCAATTATGGTACAAAGCCCAATTACCCAATTTTAGTAATTAGCCCAACATCATGATTACTTCGGATTAAATAAGCATAATAATAACTTAGCTACGAGACATTAAATTAAAAAGGTTGAACATAACTTACAATGATTAAAAATAGCGTAGCGTTACACGGACAGAATTTCGACTTACACCCTTACAACATTCGCTAACATACCCTTATTATTAGGATTAAAATTAAAATTAAAATTAAAATATAAATTATAAATATAAATATAACGTATATAGATGGATGGATATATTGGATGATTTTTACGATCAGAATGCGCGAGCTTTATAGGCAGTTTCAAAATTTGGGGCTCCACGACTCGCGGCCCTTTTCTTCTTCAAACTCCGCGAGTCGCGGAGTTTGTAATTACAGCTCACTCCATTTTGGCTCTTTGTTTACCGACGGTTTATTATATAAATATAATATATATATAATTTATATAATTAATTATATATTATATTATATTTATATACATAGTTAACTTGTAATTTTTAGTCCGTTGCGTCGAGCGTTGAGAGTTGACTCTGGTCCCGGTTCCGGATTTTCGAACGTCCTTGCGTACAATTTAATATCTTGTACTTTGCGTTTTGAATCTTGTACTCTTGTAATTTCGAGACGTTTCTTATCAATAATTGGAACCTCTTTGATTGTATTTTGTACTTTTGAGCTTTTTGGTCGTTTGCGTCTTCAATTCGTCGAATCTGTCTTTTGTCTTCACCTTTTATTATTTAAACGAACATCACTTGTAAATAGAACAATTGCAACTAAAAGCTTGTCTTTCTTGGGGAATAATGCTATGAAATATATGTTCGTTTTTAGCATTATCACATGCGATCGCATGGGCTAGGGTTTCGGGCCAGAATCTGTGCTGCTACAGTACCAGGCCGAGTGTTTTATTATTTTTTTTTCTGTTTTTAGATTATATAAAATATATATATAACTTAAATAAAAAATTTAATTTTAAAAACTTAAATAAAAATAATTTTTAACTTTATATATATTTAACAACTCTTAAAAACAAATATATAGATTTTTTTTTTATATTTTCTTTTTATATATATATTTTTTTAAAAATTAAAACGTATTTTTACAAAAGTAAATTAAATTTTTTTTATATATATATAGCGTTTCGCTTCCGGCGTTTTAGTGTCCCCGGCAGCGGCGCCAAAAATACTTGATGTTATGCGAGGGGTATATGAAATAGTATTAATTTTTACAATGAAATACTATTAAATACGATACAATTTTACACAAGTTATTTATTTATTTATAGAGTGGATATACCTAAACCTTGCTACAACACTTATAGGTAGTGTACCTAATCGTACAGTAGTGTAGTTTTTAGTAAGTCCGGTTCATACCATAGGGAGCTAGCCAAGCTTAACGCTATATTTTTAAAACTATATTTGTAAATATATATATATATATATATATATATATATATATATATATATATATATATATATATATATATATATATATATATATATATATATATATATAAGTAGTAGTATTATTATAAAAGGGGGATTTTTACCGTTTAATGACCGGTTTGTCAATTTTTAAAACTTTAGTCGCAGTTAAAACATAATGTAAAATATTAAAAATAAATATAACTTAATTTAAAGCGTAAATTAAATAATGATAATGAAATTGCGATAAAATAAAATGACAATAAATAAAGTTGCGATAATTAAAAAGTACGATAATTAAAAGTGCAATTAAATACAATGACAGTAAATAAAAGTGCGATAATTAAAAGTGCAATTAAATATGAAATAAAGAAATTATGCTTACTTAAACTTCCATAATCATGATGTTCGACGTGTTGTTTTTAGTTTAGTACCATGGGTTAATTGTCCTTTGTCCTGGATTATTTGATATGTCCATACAGTTTTGTCCATAATAGTCCATCAGTCAAAAACATAAAGTGCGAGAGTCTTCGTCAAATTATCCTTATACCCGAAGTCAAATATTTCAACTAATTAGGGATTCGAATTGTAACAAGGTCTTAATACTTTGTTTAATGAATACACCAGGTTATCGACTACGTGTAATCCAAGGTTTTATTACTTTGTTAACAATTACACCAATTACCCTTGAATGTAATCCACCCCTGTTTCAACTAGTTCATTAACTATTAATCCAGTTCCGTGTCCGGTAAAATGAACAATTATTGGTATTTATAGATATCCCGCCCACTGTACCCAGTCAAGCGTATGTGGTTATATATAAATACGTCAAATTATAAGTCTATATATTAAATTCACGAGGTATCATTTAGTTGATATAAAGCCCAATAATAGCCCATAGTCTAATTTCCACAAGTGTCGTTCTTTTGTCCAAACCCCAATTATGGTACAAAGCCTAATTACCCAATTTTAATATTTAGCCTAACATCACGATTACTTCGGCTTAAATAAGCATAATAATAACTTAGCTACGAGACATTAATTTAAAAAGGTTGAACATAACTTACAATGATTAAAAATAGCGTAGCGTTACACGGACAGAATTTCGACTTACACCCTTACAACATTCGCTAACAGACCCTTATTATTAAAATTAAAATTAAAATTATAATATAAATATATATATATTATACGAGTGAGAGATAAGAAGAGAAAAAGATGTGTTTGTTCGATCACCGAACTGCGAATTTATAGGGGTGTGGCCAGAAAAAGTGACTCATGCGATCGCATGGAAATTTCACTTCCGCATGGCCTGCTTTTCTAGCTCACATGATTTTGTTTACTTCTTGCCGACGGTTTAATAAATAAATATAATATATAAATAATTTTAAGAATTATTTAAATATTATATTATATTTATGTGCATAGTTGACTTGTAATTTTCGCTCCGTTGCGTCGCGCATTGAGAGTTGACTCTGGTCCCGGTTCCGGATTTTCGAACGTCCTTTCGTACAATTTAATATCTTGTATTTTGCATTTTGCGGCTTGTACTCTTCTAATTTTGAGACGTTTCTCATCAATAATTTGAACCACTTTGATTGTACTTTGTACTTTTGAGCTTTTTGGTCATTTGCGTCTTTAATTCATCGAATCTGTCTTTTGTCTTCACTTTTTATTATACAAACGAATATCACTTGTAAATAGAACAATTGCAACTAAAAGCTTATCTTTCTTGAGGGATAATGCTATGAAATATATGTTAGTTTTTAGCATTATCAGGTGTTAAAACAAGAAGACATGCAACCAGCAACTTTTGTATGCATGTGAACTTTGTATCTACCATTGAACCTATATGTGCTGAAGAAGCAATCAAAGATCCAAGCTGGGCAGGAGCTATGCAAGAAGAGATTCCCAGTTTGATAGGAATAAGGTTTGGACATTGGTACCTAAACCTGATGATGAAACGAAGAAGATCATTGGTACCAAGTGGGTTTTCAAGAATAAGATGGATGAAGATGGGATTATGATCAGGAACAAAGCTAGATTGGTAGCTCAGGGTTTCAAACAGGAAGAAGGATTGGATTATGGAGAGACATATGCACCAGTGGCTAGGATGGAAGCTATTAGATTGTTCTTAGCATATGCTGCTAAGATGAACTTTAGGGTATTCCAGATGGATGTTAAGTCTGCATTTCTAAATGGGAAGCTGCAAGAAGAAGTCTATGTCTTTTGCCTTTCAAAAAAAAAAAGAGAAGAAGTCTATGTCAAACAACCTCCTAGTTTTGTAAGCAGTAAATATCCAGACCATGTCTACAAGTTAGACAAAGCTCTATATGGCCTAAAACAGGCACCAAGAGGATGGTATGAGACACTTCATGTGTATCTCACTGGTATAGGTTTTAAAGTTGGAACAATTGATACCACTCTATTCTCAAAGGAGATAGATGGTGATCTCTTGCTGGTACAGATATACGTGGATGATATTATTTATGGATCTAAAAATGAACAAAATTGTTAAGATTTTTCAAAACTTATGTCAAAGATATATGAAATGAGCTTACAAAGAGATTTGCAATACTTTTTAGGACTGCAAATTAAAGAACTTGATGATGGAATTTTTATAAGTCAAGATAAATATATCAAATATATGTTAAAGAAATTTGGTCTGACCTGTTTAAAAGATATAGGGACTCCAATGGCAGCATCTATCAAAATAGATGTTGATTCTAATGGTGAACCAGTCAATATCACTGAATATAGAGGTATAATTAGGTCCCTACTTTATCTCACAGCCAGCAGACCAGATATTATGTTGGCCACATGTCTATGTGCCAGATATCATGCTGATCCTAAAGATTCACATTCGCTAGCAGTAAAAAGGATATTTAGGTATTTGAAAGGTACTGCTAAACGTGGTCTTTGGTATCCTAAATACCAAGATTTTGAGCTAATTGGCTATTCAGATACTGACTTTGCAGGATGTAAAATAGATGAAAAGTACTACTGGTGGTTGCCAGTTAATGGTTGGTAGGCTAGTCATCTGGACGAGCAAAAAGCAAAATACTTTGTCCATATCTACTACTGAGGCAGAATATGTTTCTGCTGGTAGTTGTACTGCTCAAGTACTATGGATGCAAAGCCAGCTAAAGGACTATGGTGTTCATGTTGCAAAAACTCCAATCTAGTGTGACAACACCAGCACAATTGTTATTACCAACAATCCTGTGATGCATTCAAGGACTTAGCACATTGATGTTCGATATCACTTCATAAGGGATCATGTTCAAAAAGGATATGTGAAGCTACATTTTATTTCAACAGACCGGCAGTTAGCAGATATCTTCACAAAGCCCTTAGATGAGAAACGTTTTAACTATCTCATCTCTGAGCTGGGTATGCTTGAACTTTAAAATAAAAGACAAATTTATTGGTGTGCTGGTTCTACAACATGTAGGGCAAACCAGTAAGTCACAAATTCTTTGCTTACTGCCTACATGTTAAACTATCAGCACAACAAGGTCTTTTATGTCATGTATATACAATGCATATAATGAAGTAATAAATAGCTCACAACATTTAATCGATACCTTAAAACTGAAATTCATTTACTCCCAATGATTTAAATTAAATTCATGACATATTAAATGTAACAAAGAATTTTTGTATTTAATATTAATACGAACTTTATTTTGTGGTCTTTAACTTCATTTTGAATTAAAACCTGCTGCATTTAATGCTTAATGGGAGGTATAAGTGCTCAAGCCGATTATACGTCATATCAACAGTCTGTGTTCCCTCGAAAATATGCCAGTTTGTCAAATCTGCCCACGCGCCTGCAGATGAAAGTTTCTCTCTTGCACTTTTTCCACCAATCTAAAAGGTTAAATAAGGTGATCCATCTCTCATAATAACCTTCGGTTATTAACTCTTCAATTTACCTTTCTCTCTCAAAAATCCCCAAATCTTTAAATCATTCAACCATTCATCTTTTCAATTCATCAATGGCAGACCAACAACAATCACCACCCATCGTGAACCAACCTGAGGAACAACAGCAACAGCAACAATAAGTTGAGGAACGTCAACCAGAACAAAAACCTCTACAGTCACCAGAGGAACAGATTGAACAGGAACCATTGTTCAATCTTCATCCAAGCCATGTTAAGGCTGCTAATGCACCAGCACATGATCTTATTCTCCTATCTAGAGGCAATGCTGCACATGCTCTCTCCATCCCCAAGTCTAAAGCTAACATGGGCTATGAGACTTTGATCGACTACATCAGGCGATGACGTTTGGCAAGATCAATCACCGGAGTTCCTTCTCGACTTTATCCAGCCTGCTTAGGCAGATTCTGGTACACTGCCACCATGGCCACCACTAAACCAAATGCTCCATGTATTCCTGGCATGGTTATAGAAACCCTAACTTGCTCTATCACCGTTGATGCTATTCGACGTGCTCTTCAATTGCCCGGTAGACCATTTGTTGATTCACCAACAAGTGATGATTTAAGGAGGAAAGTGCTGGATACTATTGGGTATACTGGTCCAATTGCTCATACACCATTAAGGAAGCACATGCCATTGTTGTGGTACTATTTCTTCGGACTGCTGACCCAGTGCATCAACCAGAAGTCCGGTAACTTTGATCTATGCTCAGATTTTGAGCTAAAGATGGGTCATGGGCTGCTGTTCAACAGAAACATCGATTATGCTGCTGAAATCTACTTGAGGTTAAGGGAAATGGTGTTCGCACCAGAAAGAACACATTTGATCCCCTTTCCAAGATTCTTAAGCTTGGTGTTTGAAAACGAGCTGGGTGATACCTACCAGGAATTACTGATGAATCTTTTGACCTTCCATTAAAACAAGGGGGGATGACAAAAGCAGCACCAACTGCTCCATATGCTGCCTTGACGCCAGCAATACTTGAGTATCTAGCTGGTCAAGGTGGATTTTCCCAATCGACTGTCTCTGCTACTACACCAGCTGAGGGGGAGGGACCTCAGCGCAAGCCAGCTACTAAACGGAAGAAGCCAGCTACCTCAACTAGAACAGCCACCGTCTCGGATACTGGTAAAGCAGTAGTTGTATTAGAATATAATTCTCTCTGATAATAAAGAACAGTCGTAGTCTTACATACTGACTACCCATTTCTATTATTGGAATCTGTTGCTCATCTATTTCTTGGTAACAGGCAAATCCAAACATGCTAAAGCTGGCTTCAAGCATGCCACAGGGGAGGTTGCACCAGTCTCAACCACTGCTTCTGAAAAGAATGTTGCTATGAAACCTGGTGCGTCTCTAGACCAAACAGCAGAAATTTCTAACTTAATTAAAAATATTTTAACTGCTGACTTGAAAAATGAAAGTGGAGTTAAGAGTATCACCTTGGCTCCCAAGCTAACTGGTTTCAAAACTAGTGTTAAGAAGATTAGCAACCTATACTCTTCTAACCAAGCACTTCCACATTTTTCAAAATTGTACTTCAAGAAATATCCTCTACTGACAGTACAACCAACAGAGAACATAACTGACCCCCAAAGCAGACTTGAGCTGGAACCTCATCGTGTTGAACCAGCTCAGGCTAATGTACAACCTAAATGTTAGTTGGGATCATGATAAGAGTCTCACTCCTACATCATTACCAGCCAGAACTCTTACACAATCTGAGTCAACATGTGTTGCCAATGAGTCAGCAAAGTCATAGCTGCACTTACAGACACCTTACTCTGTCTCAATCAAAGGGCTGACTAAATCACCAGTCTGTCCCCAGAGACCAACACCGGATGCAATTTTTGAGTCAAATTTATTTGGTTCTACAGTTGTTAACATCAAATGTTCTTTTGTTTCAGTTCTTAGCAGGGTAGATGAACAGGCATAGGGGGAGCATGAAAGGAATCCTATTGTGTTTACTGGTTTTGAAACTGGTACTGATACGCTCTCTGCTTCTGCTGCTGGTGTTGGTACTGCTGATTTTCCTACTGGTGGTGCTGATACTAGTACTATTGCCTCTAATGCTGTTGGTGATACTGGAGCTAGTGTGGTTGATGGTTCCACTGCTCTTAATGTTAATGAGGAATTAGCTGATACTGATGCTTCTGCTATTCCTCCTACTATCTCCAGTATTGCTACCTCAATTACTGATTCTAAAGTAGTTGATGAGCTGATTATGGAACCTCCTCCTGTTCTTGAAGAAGTCATTGATAATATTGTTAAGGAGGTTCTAGTTTTTGAACCTACTGGTTCTGTTGGTATTTCGAATGTTGCTGATCTTCAATCGAGACATTTTATTACTGTAGATTATGCTGGTCATCTACATGTTTCTGAGTCAACACCGGATATTTTCTTTAAAGGTGCTACAGATACTCCTTCTTCACCTTCTACACAGTCACATGTTGCTGCGACTGGTTCTACGAAACCATCTATGGATGCTGGTACCTCTACTGCTGCTAACACTGACACTACTAAGGCTTCTGTTTCTGGTGAAAAGCCCAAGTATGTGTGCCAGGTACCAGATTCAGATGAAGTTGTGCCACACTTCATCTACAGGGGAGCTTCTATCACCCCCAAGATTGCTTTGCTGGTGGATCAGCTGACTATTGATCCTCAAAGTGCGTTAGTGTCAGCCAGCAAGTTTCCCAAGGAGGAGAAGACTGAATTACTTTCTCAACTTGATCAACCAGCCCGTGAAGAGGTGTATGAGAGGCTGGCCACACTAGAGCAACCTAATGAGCAGCCATACTACCATTACTTTGGTATGGCTCCTGATGCTTCTCCATGTCCTGGTACATGGAGGCCTCTCAAGTTCATCCGTGATCCTACTACTGGTAAGTACATAATGCAGAATATTCCTGATTCGCCAGTACCTTCTGATTCATCAGCCTCTTCCTCATCATCTTCTTCATCTGATGGTGATGCTGATAAAGGTACTGGTAAGGAAGAGCCAGTCATTCATGATAATGTAACTGGCTCCAAGGATAAACCAGTGGATCTCAGTGATGATGATGATAATAATAATACTGCAAAGGATACTAGTGGCTCTAAACTGTTGGGTGAAGGTAAAAATGATGGTCATCATGGTGATGAGTCAGATTCTGACCTTCCACCTCCACCACCCCACGGAGGTACTCCTGTTGTAGCTGCTAGTGATCGCCCCTCAACTAGTGGATATGTTCCCTCTGAGGTGGCTGAAGTTTCAACTCTGGCTTGTAGTGACCCGAACTTTTCCATGATTATATATTATATGAGAATAATATTTACATGAATAAATGTTTCCAACATGTTAAGCAATCAAACTTGTTAAGACTTGATTAATTTAAATGAGTTTATGTAGACAATTGACCACCCCGTTTGCCTGATGATTCACGAACGTCATAACTTGTGATAATTATATAATCGTTTTATTTTTTTATGATGTAAGTCTTTATTTTATATATATATAAAAATAAATACAATTAAATCAAAGATGTACAACTAACACTATTTGCTACAGTAAAACACTATTTCCTATAGTAAATTTTCGCTTTGCTACAGTAAAATACTATTTGCTACAGTAACTACTATTCTCTACAGTAAAATACTATTTGCTACAGTAAAAAACTATTTGCTACATTAAAAACTATTTGCTACAGTACCACTATTTGCTACAGTACACTATTTACTCGTATTCAATCCGTATTCGTACTCGTACAATACACAGCTTCTAAATGTATATACTATTGGTATATAAACTTCAATTATAAGCTCTTAGCAGCCTTAATGAGTCACCTAAACATGTGGGAACTATCATTTGGCAACTAACATTAAATATCTAACAAAAATACAAACTAATGGAACATTATATTCAAGGGTAGGATCACGTTTTTCTTCACCAACCATAAACACATTTTCATTCCAACTTTTATGCATTAAATTACTCTCTCTCTCTCTCTCTCTCTCTCTCTCTCTCTCTCTCTCAATTCCTCTCTTATTGTTCTAAGTCTTCTTCATTTTCTTCATAATATAGCTCAATCTAGCTCAATCTAGTTAACCTAGATCAACATACAAAACAACTACTCAAGAACACTTCATAAACACTTTAAAGTTTACAAGTTTACTTCCAAGCTTTCCAATCCATTCCAAGTAATCATCTAAGATCAAGAAACCTCTGTTATTTATAGTAGGTTATCATTCTAATTCAAGGTATAATTCATATTCAAACTTTGATTCAATTACTATAACTATAACAATCTTAATTCGAGTATAAATCTTACTTGAACTTGTTTTCGTGTCATGATTCTACTTCAAGAACTTTCAAGCCATCCAAGATCCTTTGAAGCTAGATCATTTCTTGTCACTTCCAGTAGGTTTACCTACTAAACTTGAGGTAGTAATGATGTTCATAACATCATTCGATTCATATATATAAAACTATCTTATTCGAAGATTATAACTTGTAATCACTAGAACATAGTTTAGTTAATTCTAAACTTGTTCGTAAACAAAGTTAATCCTTCTAAATTGACTTTTAAAATCAACTAAACACATGTTCTATATCTATATGATATGCTAACTTAATGATTTAAAACCTGGAAACACGAATAACACCGTAAAACCGGACATACGCCGTCGTAGTGGAACCGGAGGCTGTTTTGGGTTAGATAATTAAAAAATATGATAAACTTTGATTTAAAAGTTGTTATTCTGGGAAAATGATTTTTATTATGAACATGAAACTATATCCAAAAATCATGGTTAAACTCAAAGTGGAAGTATGTTTTTCAAAATGGTCATCAAGACGTCGTTCTTTCAACTGAAATGACTTCCTCTTACAAAAATGACTTTTAACTTATATTTCTGACTATAAACTTATACTTTTTCTGTTTAGATTCATAAATTTCAGTTCAATATGAAACCATAGCAACTTGAATCACTCAAAACGGATTTAAAACGAAGAAGTTATGGGTAAAACAAAATTGGATATTTTTACTTGTTGTAGCTACGTGAAATTTGTAACAAATCTATACAAATCATAACTTAACTAACTTATACTGTATTATACATGTATTCTAACATATATTATGTAATCTTGGGATACCATTGATACGTATACAATGTTTTGACATATCATATCGACCCATCTATATATATTATTTGAGAACAACCATAGACACTCTATATGCAGTAATGTTCGAGTTAGCTATACAGGGTTGAGGTTGATTCCAAAATAATATATATACTTTGAGTTGTGATCTTGCCCGAGACTTGTATACACTAGATGGTGGATTGATTCGAGATAATATATATTGATTTAATTCTGTACATCTAACTGTGGACAACTAGTTATAGATTACTAACGTTGGACTGTCAACTTAACAAACTTAAATCGTTAAAACGTAATAAAACATATTGTGAATATATTTCGATCATACTTTGATATATATATGTATATATTTGTTATAGGTTCGTGAATCGATCAGTGGCCAAGTCTAATTCTCAACGAATTAAGAATCTGTGAAAGTGAGTTATAGTCCCACTTTTAAAATCTAATATTTTGGGATGAGAATACATGCAGTTTTATAAATGGTTTACAAAATAGACACAAGTATGCGAAACTACATTCTATGGTTGAATTATTATTACCGAATATCACCCTTTTTAGTCTGGTAATCTAAGAATTAGGGAACAGAAACCCTAATTGACGCGAATCCTAAAGATAGATCTATTGGGCCTAACAAACCCCATCCGGGTTACGGATGCTTTAGTACTTCGATTTTATCATGTTCGATGAGAGTCCCAGAATGATGGAGATATTCTAGACGCGTTCTGTTAATGTCGGTTACCAGGTGTTCACCATATGAATGATTTTTATCTCTATGCAGTTTATGCGAAATGCCTGATATGAGATGGATGTTTATGAAAAATGAAATCTTGTGGTCTATTATTACAATTTGATATATATAGGTTAAACCTATAACTCACCAACATTTTTGTTGACATTTTTAAGCATGTTTATTCTCAGGTGATTATTAAGAGCTTCCGCTATTGCATGCTAATTAAGGACAAGAATTGGAGTCAGCATGCTTCTAATATATTGTTTAAAAACTGCATTCGGAGATTTAAATCGATGTGTAATATTATTGTAAACCATTATGTAATGGTCGTGTGAAAAATGTTATCTTTTAGATTATCATTACTGGATAATCTACGTTATAATTTTAAAACCTTTAACAATAAAATAAAGGTTATGGTTTGTTTTAAAAACAAATGCAGTCTTTGAAAAATGTTTCATATAGAGGTCAATACCTCGCAAGGAAATCAATTAATATGAAACGTTTATAATCGATATGAACTGGACATTTCAGTTGGTATCCGAGCGTTGGTCTTAGAGAACCAGAAATTTGCATTAGTGTGTCTAACCGAGTTTGTTAGGATGCATTAGTGAGTCTGGACTTCGATCGTGTTTACTTGAAAAACGATTGCTTAACATTTTTTTTGTTGAAAACTATATATTATTAACATGTAAATATTATGTGATATATTAATCTCTTAATGTGTTTGATATTGTGTGATAGATGTCTACCTCTAGTACAAATCCCATTGACTCACCTAATAATAATGAAGAGTCGAATATATTTTGGAAAAACTCACAAATTCAGAAAGAGGAACCGGAAGAAGAGGAACCGGAAGAAGAGGAACCGAAAGAAGAAGAGGTTCCAGAGGAGGAAATATTAGAAACCACTGAAAAAAAGATAAATAAAAGAAAACCCTCAACCAATGGACCAAAATTAATAATGGTCAATGGTGTTTCCGCCGAGGAAGCAAAATATTGGGAAGACTACCAATTTTCCGATGAATCGAATCCCGATGAGGAATCCGATGATGTTATAGAAATTACCCCGACCCAATTTGAAAAGGTAAAAGAAAATAATAAGGGAAAAGGCATCAAAATAGAGAAACCTAATTCCAACCCCGATGACCTCTATGTTAACATGAAATATCCCGATGGGAAATACCGTCAACACCCGTATTTCTTAAGTTTTAGCTATAACCCGGGAACATCTAAGCCACCAGGTTTTTTTAGACCATTTGTGAAAAGAACGGCTCGTATTAGGGGAGCACAATATATCCCTATTAAATTAGCGAAACAAACCAAGTTCGAAGAAGAAGAAACAAGTGAGTCGGAATAAAGAGTTGTAATCATGCGATGTAATATATGTAATATAGTGTGCTTGTGCTTTTATGATATATGTAAAAATTGCTTGTATTGTTTGTTAAGTATCTTTTATGAATCTAACCCTCGTCTATTTTTACAGTATAAAAACACAAAATGGATGTTAAGGATAGACAACCAAAAATTTTAGAAGACCTACCCGAGGATATGATTGATGAAATCTTGTCTATAGTCGGTCAGAATTCGTCGGCACAATTATTTACGGCAAAATTAGTTTGTAGAACATTTGAAGAACGTTCCAGGCATGCCTTAGTTTATAAAAGGCTTTCTTTTGAAAGATGGGGTATATCACATTGGGGAGACCTTAAGTTACGCCGTGTTTTCTTTAAAGCGTTAAATGTGGGGAACCCAAGTGCAATTTTACGCTACGGGTTAAGAACCTATTTTGACTCAACATATCCCAACATAGGACTTCGTTCTTTAGAAAGAGCTTCTAACATGCAACATAAAGAAGCATGTTATGCTTTCGGGTTAGTGATGTTCGCTTCTCACCAAAGTGAGAAAAAGAACATCGGATTACAACTTTTAAATAAAACCTTCCCACAAGTGACGGATTCGGTAGTTGGGGTGAGAAACAATGTTTTTAGATTGTTACGGGGCTGTTGGGCATTACGAAACCCTCGTCCTTTTGACGACGTTACAACATGCTGCCTAGCCAACGGTCACAATGGTTATCTTCCACATAACCAAGGATGGGAAATAATATTAGTACAACCAGAATGCATGACTTGTTTCTGGACCTATGAATTACGTATCTTTATTGCTTTAGCGGAACGACTTGCGTTAAACTAGAATTGTCTTCGCAATTGCCTTGTATCAATGTTATTGTGTGCTATATTTCATGCTATATGTAAAATAGCGGTATTGTAAGTTTGTAAAATATTGTATAAAAGTTTGAACGTGAAATATTATTGTAATCAGTTTCTCATATAGAATTGTAGTAGTTGAATTGTATTTTAGCTATTAAGTATGAACTTAACGGTTAGGTACTACCCGAATTAAAACTTATAAAATGCTAATATGAAGAAAGAGCTTTTATAAATAAATTCATATTATGCTACGAAATACTATTGACTACTCTTAATATTCTATATGATTAACTCATTTCTTTTGGCTATTTTTGAAGGAAATGGCACCGACTACTCGACACACCATGAATATGAGTGAAGAAGAATTCCGTACCTTTCTTGCTGCAAACATAGCCGCAGTGCAGGCCGTAATGCAAAATAACAATAATAACTCTGGTTCTAGCAGTGGAACTAATTCCACAAGAAATCGTGTAGGACGCTCCTACAAAGAATTCACTGCATGTAAACCTCTAGAATTCGATGGAACTGAAGGACCAATCAGATTGAAATGGTGGACCGAGAAGGTCGAATCGGTGTTTTCCATAAGTAAGTGTACTGAAGAAGACAAAGTAAGGTACGCTACGCATACCTTCACAGGTACTGCGTTAACATGGTGGAACACCTATCTCGAGCAGGTGGGACAAGATGCTGCTTACGCACTACCGTGGTCAATATTCAAACACTTAATGAATGAGCAGTACTGTCCCAGAAACGAGGTCAATAAGCTCAAGGTAGAGCTTAGAGGGTTACGAACACAAGGGTTTGATATTACCACGTACGAACGACGATTCACATAATTGTTCCTATTGTGTCCAGGAGCATTCGAAGATGAAGAAGAGAAGATCGACGCATTTGTAAAAGGGTTACCAGAAAGAATTCAAGAAGATGTGAGTTCACACGAGCCCGCCTCCATACAAAAGGCAAGTCAAATGGCTCATAAACTCATAAATCAAATTGAGGGAAGAATTAAAGAGCAGGCGGCCGAAGAAGCCAACACAAAACAAGTCAAGAGGAAGTGGGAAGAAAACAGTGACAAAAGTCACCAACACAACAACAGTAATTACCGCTTCAACAATCAACACAACAATTACAACAACAATCGCACCAATTTTCGCAACAACAAACGCAACAACAATAATCCCAACAACAACAACCACTACAACCACCGTCCCAACAATAATAACAATCGCAACAACAACCATCTGAATAACAACAATGGCAACAAAAACTAGAAAATTTCGTGCAAAAGGTGTGAAGGGTACCATCTGAATATTTTTTGTTTGGTAACATGTACCAAGTGTAATAGAATGGGGCATAGTGCGGCAAAGTGTGAAGTTTACGGACCAGGGAATAAAGGAACAGAAAATGCCAACATTATTTGTTTCGGATGCGGAAAGAAGGGCCACTACAAAACTAGGTGCCCAAATCAGGAAAATAAAAATGGCCAACGACGAGGAAGAGTCTTCAACATTAATGCGATAGAAGTGCAAGAAGACCCGGAGCTTGTTACGGGTACGTTTCTTATTGACGATAAACCTGCTTATGTTTTATTTGATTCTGGTGCGGATAGAAGCTATATGAGTAGAGATTTTTGTACCAAATTAAGTTGTCCATTAACGCCTTTAGATAATAAGTTTTTACTCAAATTAGCAAACGGTAAGTTTATTACGACGATAAAATATGTCAAAATCGAGAAATTAAACTAGTTGGCGAAACATTTAAGATTAATTTGATACCAGTAGAGTTAAGAAGTTTTGATGTGATAATTGGCATGGACTGGTTGAAAAAGGAGAGAGCAGAGGTTGTATGTTACAAAAATGCGATTCGCATTGTACGCGAAAAAGGAAAACCTTTAATGGTGTACGGAGAAAAGAGCAACGCGAAGTTAAATCTTATTAGTAGTTTGAAGGCGCAAAAACTAATAAGAAAAGGTTGCTATATCATTCTAGCACACATCGAGGAAGTCAAACCTGAAGAAAAGAACATCAGTGATGTTCCCGTTGCAAAAGAATTTCCTGATGTATTTCCGAAAGAATTACCGGGACTACCTCCACATCGATCCGTTGAATTCCAAATAGATCTTGTACCTAGGGCTGCACCGATAGCTCGTGTGCCATATAGACTCACACCCAGCGAAATGAAGGAACTCCAGAGCCAATTTCAAGAACTTTTAGAGCGTGGTTTCATTCGACCAAGTACATCACCGTGGGGAGCTCGTGTTTTGTTTGTCAAAAAGAAGGATGGTACATTCAGGTTGTGTATCGACTACAGAGAGTTGAACAAACTTTCCAACAAAAACCGTTATCCACTACCGAGAATCGATGACTTATTTGATCAACTACAAGGCTCGTCGGTTTATTCAAAGATTGATTTACGTTCCGGGTATCATCAAATGCGGGTGAAGGAAGATGATATTCCAAAGACTGCTTTTAGGACGCGTTACGGTCATTATGAGTTTATGGTTATGCCGTTTGGATTGACTAACGCACCAGCTGTGTTCATGGATCTCATGAACCGAGTGTGTGGGCCATATCTTCACAAGTTTGTTATTATTTTCATCGATGACATCCTTATCTACTCAAAGAATGAGCAAGAGCACGAAGAATATTTTAAAAAAAAGTGTGAGAATTATTGAGGAATGAGAAACTGTATGCTAAATTTTCAAAGTGTGCATTTTGGTTGAAAGAAGTTCAATTCCTCGGTTACATAGTGAGCAAAGAAGGTATTCAAGTTGATCCGGCAAAGATTGAAACCGTTGAGAAATGGGAAACCCCAAAAACTCCGACGCAGATACGCCAATTTTTAGGATTGGCTGGTTACTACAGAAGGTTCATCCACGATTTTTCCAAAATAGCAAAACCCTTGACTACATTAACGCATAAAGGGAAGAAATTTGAATGGAAGGATGAGCTGGAGAAAGCGTTTCAATTGTTGAAGAAAAAGTTAACTACGGCACCTATATTGTCATTGCCTGAAGGGAATGATGATTTTGTGATATACTGTGATGCCTCGAAACAAGGCCTTGGTTTTGTATTAATGCAACGAACGAAATTAATTGCTTATGCGTCCAGACAATTGAAGATTCACCAGCAGAATTATACGACACATGATTTGGAATTAGGCGCGGTTGTTTTTACATTAAAGACTTGGAGACATTACTTATATGGGGTCAAAAGTATCATATATACCGACCATAAAAGTCTTCAACATATATTTGATCAGAAACAGCTGAACATGAGGCAACGTAGGTGGATTGAACTATTGAACGATTATGACTTTGAGATTCGATACCACCCGGGAAAGGCGAATGTGGTAGCTGACGCTTTGAGTAGGAAGGATAGAGAACCTATGCGGGTAAAAGCTATGAATATAATTATTCGTATTAACCTTACTACTCAAATAAAAGAGGCGCAGCAGAGAGTTTTAAAAGAAGGAAATTTGAAGAATGAAATACCCAAAGGATCGGAGAAACATCTTAATATTCGGGAAGACGGAACCCGATATAGGGCTGAAAAAATATGGGTACCAAAGTTTGGAGATGTGAGAGAAATGGTACTTAAGGAAACACATAAGACCAGATATTCAATACATCTCGGAGCGGGGAAGATGTACAAAGATCTCAAGAAACACTTTTGGTGGCCGGGTATGAAAGCAGATATTGCTAAATACGTAGGAGAATGTTTGACGTGTTCTAAAGTCAAAGCTGAACATCAGAAACCATCAGGTCTACTTCAACAACCTGAAATCCCGAAATGGGAATGGGAAAACATTACCATGGATTTCATTACTAAATTGCCAAGGACTGCAAGTGGTTTTGATACTATTTGGGTAATGGTCGATCGTCTCACCAAGTCAGCACACTTTCTGTCAATGAGAGAAGATGATAAAATGGAGAAGTTATCACGACTATACTTGAAGAAAGTTGTCTCCAGACATGGAATACCAATCTCTATTATCTCTGATAGGGATGGCAGATTTGTCTCAAGGCTTTAGCAAATGTTACAACAAGCATTGGGGACTCGTCTAGACATGAGTACTGCCTATCATCCACAAACTGATGGGCAAAGTGAATGGACGATACAGACCCTTGAAGACATGCTACGAGCATGTGTTATTGATTTTGGAAATAGTTGGGATCGACATCTACCGTTAGCAGAATTTTCCTACAACAACAGTTACCACTCGAGTATTGAGATGGCACCGTTTGAGGCACTTTATGGCAGAAAGTGCAGGTCTCCGATTTTTTAGAGTGAAGTGGGGGATAGACAAATTACGGGTCCAGAAATTATCCAAGAAACTACCGACAAAATCATTCAAATTCAACAACGGTTGAAAACCGCCCAAAGTCGACAAAAGAGCTACACGGACAGTAAAAGAAAAGATATAGAATTTGAAATTGGTGATATGGTCATGCTTAAGGTATCACCTTGGAAAGGTATTGTTTGATTTGGTAAACGGGGGAAACTGAATCCAAGTTACATTGGACCATTCAAAATTATAGATCGTGTCGGACCAGTAGCTTACCGACTTGAATTACCTCAACAACTCGCCGGCGTACATGATACTTTTCACGTATCGAATCTGAAGAAATGCTTAGCCAAAGAAGATCTCACTATTCCTTTAGACGAAATTCAAATCAATGAAAAACTTCAATTCATTGAAGAACCAGTCGAAATAATGGATCGTGAGGTTAAAGGACTTAAGCAAAATAAAATACCAATCGTTAAGGTTCGATGGAATGCTCGTAAAGGACCCAAGTTCACCTGGGAGCGTGAAGATCAGATGAAGAAAAAATAGCCGCGCTTATTTCCAGAAGATCTGTCAACACCTCCAACTGCTTAAAATTTCGGGACGAAATTTATTTAACGGGTAGGTACTGTAGTGACCAGAACTTTTCCATGATTATATATTATATGAGATTAATATTTACATGAATAAATGTTTCCAACATGTTAAGCAATCAAACTTGTTAAGACTTGATTAATTGAAATGAGTTTATGTAGACAATTGACCACCCCGTTTGCCTGATGATTCACGAACGTCATAACTTGTGATAATTATATAATCGTTTTATTTTTTTATAATGTAAGTTTTTATTTTATATATATATATATATATATATATATATATATATATATATATATAAGAAAAAATACAATTAAATCAAAGATGTACAACTAAAACACTATTGGCTACAGTAAAACACTATTTGCTACAGTAAATTTTCGCTTTGCCACAGTAAAATACTATTCGCTACAGTAAAATACTATTCACTACAGTAAAATACTATTTGCTACAGTAAAATACTATTTGCTACAGTACTCACTATTTACTACAGTAACACTATTTACTCGTATTCAATCTGTATTCGTACTCGTACAATACACAACTTCTAAATGTATATACTATTGGTATATACACTTCAATGATCAGCTCTTAGCAGCCTTAATGAGTCACCTAAACATGTGGGAACCATCATTTGGCAACTAGCATGAAATATCTAACAAAAATACAAACTAATGGAACCTTATATTCAATGGTAGGATCACCTTTTTCTTCACCAACCATAAACACATTTTCATTCCAACTTTTATGCATTAAATTACTCTCTCTCAATTCCTCTCTTATTTTTCTAAGTGTTCTTCATCATTTTCTTCATAATCTAGCTCAATCTAGCTCAATCTAGTTAACCTAGATCAACATACAAAACAACTACTCAAGAACACTTCATAAACACTTTAAAGTTTACAAGTTTACTTCCAAACTTTCTAATCCATTCCAAGTAATCATCTAAGATCAAGAAACCTCTGTTATTTACAGTAGGTTATCATTATAATTCAAGGTATAATTCATATTTAAACTTTGATTCAATTTCTATAACTATAACAATCTTAATTCGAGTAGAAATCTTACTTGAACTTGTTTTCGTGTCATGATTCTACTTCAAGAACTTTCAAGCCATCCAAGATCCTTTGAAGCTAGATCATTTCTTGTCACTTCGAGTAGGTTTACCTACTAAACTTGAGGTAGTAATGATGTTCATAACATCATTCGATTCATATATATAAATCTATCTTATTCGAAGATTATAACTTGTAATCACTAGAACATAGTTTAGTTAATTCTAAACTTGTTCGTAAACAAAGTTAATCCTTCTAACTTGACTTTTAAAATCAACTAAACACATGTTCTATATCTATATGATATGCTAACTTAATGATTTAAAACCTGGAAACACGAATAACACCGTAAAACCGGACATACGCCGTCGTAGTGAAACCGGGGACTGTTTTGGGTTAGATAGTTAAAAACTATGATAAACTTCGATTTAAAAGTTGTTCTTCTAGGAAAATGATTTTTCTTATGAACATGAAACTATATCCAAAAACCATGGTTAAACTCAAAGTGGAAGTATGTTTTTCAAAATGGTCATCAAGACGTCGTTCTTTCGACTGAAATGACTACCTCTTACAAAAATGACTTGCAACTTATATTTCCATCTATAAACTTATACTTTTTCTATTTAGGTTCATAAATTTCAATTCAATATGAAACCATAGAAACTTGAATCACTCAAAACGGATTTAAAACGAAGAAGTTATGGGTAAAACAAAATTGGATATTTTAACTTGTTGTAGCTACGTGAAAATTGTAAAAAAACTATACAAATCATAACTTAACTAACTTATATTGTATTATACATATATTCTAACATATATTATGTAATCTTGGGATACCATTGACACGTATACAATGGTTTGACATACCATATCGACCCATCCATATATAATATTTAGGAACAACCATAGACACTCTATATGCAGTAATGTTCGAGTTAGCTATACAGGGTTGAGGATGATTCCAAAATAATATATATACTTTGAGTTGTGATCTAGCCTGAGACTTGTATACACTGGGTCGTAGATTGATTCAAGATAATATATATTGATTTAATTCTGTACATCTAACTGTGGACAACTAGTTATAGATTACTAACGTTGGACTGCTAACTTAACAAACTTAAATCATTAAAACGTAATAAAACATATTGTGAATATATTTCGATCATACTTTGATATATATATTTGTTTTAGGTTCGTGAATCGATCAGTGGCCAAGTCTAATTGTCAACGAATTAAGAATCTATGAAAGTGAGTTATAGTCCCACTTTTAAAATGTAATATTTTGGGATGAGAATACATGCAGTTTTATAAATGTTTTACAAAATAGACACAAGTATGCGAAACTACATTCTATGGTTGAATTATTATTACCGAATATCACCCTTTTTAGTCTGGTAATCTAAGAATTAGGGAACAGAAACCCTAATTGACGCGAATCCTAAAGATAGATCTATTGGGCCTAACAAACCCCATCCGGGTTACGATGTCTGATAAGAGTCCCGGAATGATGGGAATATTCTAGACGCTTTCTATTAATGTCGGTTATCAGGTGTTCACCATATGAATGATTTTTATCTCTATGCAGTTTATGCGAAATGCCTGATATGAGATGGATGTTTATGAAAAATGAAATCTTGTGGTCTATTATTACAATTTGATATATATAGGTTAAACCTATAACTCACCAACATTTTTGTTGACGTTTTTAAGCATGTTTATTCTCAGGTGATTATTAAGAGCTTCCGTTGTTGCATGCTAACTAAGGACAAGAATTGGAGTCAGCATGCTTGTAATATATTGTTTAAAAACTGCATTCGGAGATTTAAACCGATTTGTAATATTATTGTAAACCATTATGTAATGGTCGTGTGAAAAATGTTATCTTTTAGATTATCATTACTGGATAATCTACGTTATAATTTTAAAACCTTTAACGATAAAATAAAGGTTATGGTTTGTTTTAAAAACGAATGCAGTCTTTGAAAAACGTTTCATATAGAGGTCAATACCTCGTAAGGAAATCAATTAATATGAAACGTTTATAATCGATATGAACGGGACATTTCATGGCTATTTATCGTACAGTTGCCAGAATCACACCAGATATCCAGAAAACCATCCACGACACTCTTACTGACTGCATGGCGGAAGCTATTCGCAGAGCTTGGTGCATTACAACGTCTACTATTGAAGCCCAACTCAAACAAGTATGTGCCTTTGCAGATCTAGCAGTTGATGCCATTGTCCATCACCATGAAGAGGAGGAGAATCTTAAGAAGCAAATCCTATCTCATAATGAATATACTGATCATATTACCCGTCTTCAAGCTGAACTTGATGCTGATAATCGAAGGATTCTTTTCTTAAATGAAGAGAATAGGGTATTGGAAGAGAGGTTAGATTTGCAGGAACAACAGATGGCTACAATGATTCCTGCCTCTGCTTATGTGATAATGCTGGAGGTAATGCAACGCATGGTTGCTCTTCAAGCTGATGTAAGAGCCACCGTAAATCAAATGGCCATGGGTGTTACTAGGAACGAAGTTCAATCTTCAAACCTATTCCTCGGGCAATATGGCGTGGACCCTGGTGCACATCTCTCTCCTACTGATGTTGACTGAAACAACTTTGCCTTTTCTGTTCCAGAGTCAGATAGTGATCTTGATGCACGTGTTTCCCCGGATGCTATTTCTGCCCCTGCTGATGACAAAAAGGGGGATAAGAAAGCTAAGAAGCAAAAAAAGAGAAAAAATATGAGGGGGAGCATGATCATGAGAAAGCTCCTAAACAGCAAAGGAGGGATGATGATGGTGGTGATGGTGCTGATCAAGGTACTGGCCCTAAGCCTAGCAACGCTCATATTGAAGCAGGTGTTAAGGCTGCTTGTGGATCTCAACCCAGTATGCCTGCCACATCTGTGGATAATATTGGTTCTGGCAGTAAGCCCAGTGATGTGTCTGAACTGGTTATAGCTGAATCTTTTTCTGTCTCTCAAACCATTGAAAGAAAACTAAAAAGAAAAGTGTAGAGGCATCAAAAGAGACAGCGGGATCTAAATGATGCTTTCAACGCTAAATTTGAGGCCCATGCTGCTCAAAAATGACATATAATTGAGCATAGAAGAAACCTCGCTCCTGATAAGCGTGAAATTCATGATGAACTACTCTGCATTGACGAACATAAGAGGGCTGCTTTAAAAAGACATGCTAAGTTCATGGTGAAGTTCAACAGGAAGAATGCAAAGCTGTATGCTGAGCGAGCAGATAGAATCAAAAATATGACACCTGAAGAGGTGCAAAGATATCTGGATTATAACAGATCAGGAGGAGAAAGAACAAATGTGTTTATGAAATGGCTGGATGCTATGCTAGAAACCAGCCAATCTTCTCGACCTGCATCTTCTGCTCAACCAGCTGAACAATCACAGCCAGTAGATATCATCAACCTTGATGATGATGAACCAGTAGAGACTGATATGTCTACTACTAAGGGGGAGTATTTGGAAATCACTCCCTACCTGCCTCCACAAGAACCAGTATCAATACAAGAACCACCAGCTGAACCTAAGCCAATCAATAAACAAAGGGTAAAATCTGCCCCTAGGGACAACCAGCCCCTAAGGAAAGAGCCCCTATTTGAGGCAGCTGGTGAAGGTACTGTGGCAGTTGTACTAGCTGATACTAATCAGTCAGCTGGTACTGAAGACACAGTAAGGAGTGTTGTGATTGAAGACCCAGCCAAAAGTGTGTTGATGGGTGTAACAAGTGTTGAAGACCCAGCTAAGGTGGATGAACTGGGTGCTAATAATGATACTAATTCTGTTGATGCTGCTGATTTCACAGTCTGAGACAGAGGGAGTTCAACTTTTATTCAATCACCTATACCTTCTCGAACTCTTGCTTATTTTGACAGGACACAGGATGAACCTGACTTTAAACCTGTGGGTCCTTCTGAAGTGACCCGTCCTAATCCATAAGGACAAATACTATAACATATGGTTCCATTGCGAGGTATTTAACCTCTATATGATATGTTTTACAAACATTGCATTCGTTTTTAAAAGACAACTTTCATTACAATGATAATTGACAATTATGTATGCCATTTCACAATATCTCCAACTATAAATGACCTAGTCTATCATTTATTTAATAACAATCTTCATGAACTCGTATGACTCGAATGCAATGTCTTTTGAAATATGCCATGAATGACTCCAAGTAATATCTTTAAAATGAGCAAATGCACAGTGGAAGATTTCTTTCAAACCTGAGAATAAACATGCTTAAAAGTTTCAACCAAAAGGTTGGTGAGTTCATTAGTTTATCGTAATCAATCATTTCCATAATTTTAATAAACCATAAGATTTCATTTTTCCATAAATAACCTTACACTCGCAAGTGTATAAAAATCATTCATGTGATGAACACCTGGTAACCGACATTAACATAATGCATATAGAATATCCCCCGCATACTCGTAAGTATGACATATAATGGCAATCGCAATCACCATTTTAATTGAAGTACTAAAGCAGTTCAAATTCTCTGACTGGGGCTGGTCAGTGCCCGTAGATCTACCTTTAGGATTCGCGTCAATTAAGGGCCATTTTCATAATTCTTAGGTTACCAAGTTAAGGGGCAATATTCGGTATAGTAATCCAACCATAGAATGTAGTTTCTAGTACTTGTGTCTATTTCGTAAAGCATTTAAAAATGTAGCGCATGTATTCTCAGTCCCAAAAATATATATTGCAAAAGCATTTAAAAAGGGAGCAAATGCAACTCACGATACTGTATTTTGTAGTAAAAATACATATGACGGCATTGAACAATCGTAGGGTTGGCCTCGAATTCACGAACCTATATTAAGTATATATATATATATATATATATATATATATATATATATATATATATATATATATATATATATATATATATATATATATATATATATATATATATATATATATTTATATGTTGGTCAATATCTGTTTAACAATTTAGGTCAAGTCGTAGTGTATCACAATCCTAATGCTCGAGATTATCATGCAAAAGTCAACAAAAGTATATTTGACCAAAATGACTTTAAAAAAATAATACATGTTTATTATATAACTTAAATAGTAGTTTTATAGATTTAAATATATTTATCAGATTTTATTAAAGTAAATAATACAAGTCAGTTATTAATAAATAAAAATTTATATTAAAATTTTATATATGATAAAAATATGCTTTTATAAATCTTAAGTAATATAATTTATATAGTTCACTTAAAAATAGTGGTATATATTATTATATTACGTGTGCTAAAAATATCTTTGTATCACATATTTATTTGATAAGATAATATTTATAATAATAATAAATAAAAGTTGTATTATTTTGTAATAATAATTATTATTATTCTACTAATAATAATAACAATATTTATATTTACTAATGATGATAACGATTATGATAAAATGATAATTCTAATCATGATAATTTTAATAATAATGATACTTTTTAATAATAATATTTTCATATAACAATAATAATTCTAAAAATGATAATTTTTAATAATAATACTAAAATATTAATAATAATGATATTTTATAATAAAAATGATAATTTTAATGAAAATGATAGTTTTAATATTAATGATAGTTTTATTAATAAAAATAATGATAAAAATAATGAAAATGATATTTTTATCTAAATCAATATCATACAATATTTTAATTTCAACATGATACCGATACTCGTTATTTCCTAATCGATTTTTTAATAGATTTTAGTCCTCTTTTAAATCGCATTCATAATAATGATAATGATAATAATAGTAATTATAATAATTAGATTATACTAATATTAGTTTTAATGATAATGATAATGATAATAATAATAATAATAATAAATATTATAATAATATTAATAAATATTATGATAATATTAATGATAATAATAAAAATAATAATAATAATAATAATAATAATAATAATAATAATAATAATAATAATAATAATAATAATAATAATAATAACGATAATATTAATAATAACTTTAATAATAATAACGATAGTAATAATAATAGCAATAAATTTTTTTAATGATAATACTTACATTAATAACGATAATGATGATGATAATAATAATAATAATAATAATAATAATAATAATAATAATAATAATAATAATAATAATAATAACGATGATAATAATAATAACGACGATAATAATGACGATAGTAATAATAATAATCATTTTTAATAATAATACGAAAATTAATGATAATTCAGTTGGCCATATCTTTTAATCCGTTCATCGAAACCACACGACTTCTAAATGAAAAGTTATTAATTTTTCGCCAACTTTTCAGCGACATGCATATCATATAACTTATCTCAGTAGCATATGTATTAAATTCATGATTTATCATAAACTATATAACGACGAAAATAAACATTCAAGCATGCATAATCATATATACTCGAGCATTAGTCAGGGATACACTATTAATATATAAAAGATAAGATATGAATGCTCACGTATCAATATTGAGACTCAATATTGCAGGAAAGTACGTGGACGCGACAGAGATGATAAACACTAGTTTGACCTTACGAGCTATACCCCCGAACAATACCCATAACCTCCATAGCTATAACCCATAATCTCCTTAGCTTTGACTTACTCAAAAACCCGTTTTTAAACACCCGAACAACACTTCGTCGTAATATTTTATGTATACTACTAGTTAATAATAATAATATAATACTAATAATAATAAGATTAATATTAATAATAATATTAATAATAATAATATAAATATATATATGTGTATCGTGAGAGAGATAGAGAGATAGATAGCAATGAACTAGAGAAACCAATTTATTGAATTTAAAGACTTGGCCTTACCTACCCTTCCATGCGATCGCATGGGTTCATGGGCATCTGGCCATGATATCGCATGGCCTGTGATTCCAGCTCATGATCGATCAAAAATATCCTGCCGACAGTTTTTTATTTTATTAATTATATATATATAATCTCAATAATTATATATATATATTATATTTTATTTACATGCATAGTTAGCTTGTAATTTTGGTTCTGATGACTCGTACGTTGTCTCTCGACTTATGTTCCGGTTTCGGTTTCTCGAACGCATTTTTGTACGCTTAGAAAACTGGTACCTTATGTTTTGTGTAATGTACCTTTATAAATAACAAGACTCAAATCAATGAAAACTAACCCACTCAAAATGTAACTTATTCATTTGAGTGTTTTGGTCATTTGCTTATTTTAATCAACGCCTCGTTATTTATGAAAACATATTTAATAATATTAGTTTAAATCAAACATTTTATGAATAAGTTAATATATATATATATATATATATATATATATATATATATATATATATATATATATATATATATATATATATTTCATTTAGAATTATAAATTTATACATAACATATATGTTTGAAATATTTATCTAATAATATAATATTTAGCTTTTCAAAACTAGTTATATTTCAAAGATTATCATATATAATCGTTTAAATAATAGAATTTACTATGTGGTATCACGTTTACATTTTTGAGACACTATATATATATATATATATATATATATATATATATATATATATATATATATATATATATATATATATATATATATATATATATATATATATATATATATATATATATATATATATATATATATTGTGACGACCCGGGAATTTCCGACCAAATTTAAACTTTATTATTATATGATCTTGACACGATAAGCAATGTATGTAATGTTGAGTCTCAAAAATTGTGAACTGTTTTCATATATGTAATTGACCTTCGACTGCTCTCGACGATTCACGAACAATTAATTGTAAATAGATAAGTGTGTATGTATATATATATAATAATTTGAATTATAATTTGATGTATTATATGTTGTTGTTATTAAAGATTAATAAAATAAAAAAAATAGGATATTATCATAATTATTATTTAAGATATATCTCTATATATAAATAGAGTATATTAATAATAAATATTAAATGATTGTAATACTCGTTTGATGTTTCGATTGATATTAAACAAATTAAATTTAAACTTATGTAATTTTAAAATAAACGGTGATCCGAAAATGAGTTTTATAAATTTTAGGCTTATTAATAATATATTTAGATGTTGTTTGTCAAATTTTAAAACTTTTTATATTTTGCTTGGGGGTGGGAGTGAATAATTAATGTAATTTTTATTTATTATATAGTGACTGAATTCTATACTATAATGATCAAAATAAATAAAGACAGTTAATCTAAAAATATGGGATTTTTTTTCTGAATACTTTTATTCGCCACTGATAAACAACAGAGTACGATTTAACACTCCGCGAATTAAAAATATGTAAATGTCGGCAGGCTAACTAATCCTTTCTTTATGTATGTGATTCTTAAAATATGTACATATATAATAATATGTGGATGAACGTGTTTTGTGGGATATAATTGAGGGTACTATGTTTTGTCAGTATTTATTTGTTCAGAATATGATATATTCCCTAATTCTATCTATATATTATGCATATACATATGCACACTAAGATCTATATATACATATATTACTCCCTTACTTAATGAAAAGGAGGTCACCATCCTACCAATTATTTCTTTTCTCTCGTTACAAACTCAACAACCATAAACCATTAAAACACCACAACAAACCAACATCACCTCTACGGATTAAGGATTCGGTTTAAACACGCACACACCTACGACCACCATCTTGAAACATCGACAACTAATTTCGTTTTACAACACAACCGTACCACCTTCTGTCTTCTTTCTGTTTCGGTCCAAGACCCATATCACCACCTTACTCTCTCTCTAATCACTCTCTCCCACTCCTTTGTAAAACACCATGAACAACTAATCATCACCTTCAAACAGCTCACCACCATCTTCATCTAAATATATATATTTTTTTTTCTTTTCCTTCTTCCTTTCCGTTTCAGACGAACCTAAACCAATCATCACTGCAACTTATGGTTTCCGGTTTCGATTGAACACAAACCCACTTATTTTCTTTTTGAACGTACGTAGCCTACAAGTTCAATATTTCGAATACTTGTAATCTATCTTGATATATCTGTTGGAAATAAAAAGCATTATCAAAATGGAGACAAAATGAATTGCATGTGGAGTGATTCACAAACCTTATGGTAGGCCAAGTTAGTGGAACAATGAGCTGGACGTCTTTTAGCTTCAATATCTAAACAACTAATTGCATAATCTAGCTATTTGATTGCAAGTGGGACTAAATAAATATAGTGGCCAACAATTAGAGCAATTAGAAGTTGACGTTGCAATTTTTTTTATTTAGATTATAAAAGGTTTAGGGATGGCGATAGGTATAAGCGAACATATATATATATATTACGAATACGGGATACTTGTTGGGCTATTAACTTCTATTTGGGCCTAAAAATCCAGATTATGGTGGGGACAAGAAGTCGAATATGATGATACATAGATGTGTTGATGAAGATGATGATGCTTAGATAATGATGATGATTAAATGAAGAACGTAAGAGCATGATAACGTTATGGATGATGGGAGGATGTAAGGATGATCATGAACGCGATGGATGTGATATATGTATGATGATGAATTAGATGAGTGTTGATTGGGTCGTTGTTTAAAAAAAAGATAATAAATAAATAAATAATAACAGTTACCTACAGGTTAAAAGAATTAGTCTTGTGCAATAACACAAGAAAAGTCTGACGGTTCAGTGGTGAGCAGGAGGTCGCGAGTTCGAGCCCGAGCCTGGGCGTAAGCAACAATATTTTTTTTGGAATTATTTGTGAGGTAGTTTTCTTATTATTATTATTATTATTATTATTATTATTATTATTATTATTATAAGTATCATTATTATCATTATTTTTAATATATTATTATGATCATTATTATTAGTACTACAAATAAAATGACTAGTTTTATCACTATTAAATTATTAATACTATTAGCAATACTTTAATATATTTATCATTATTATCATTTTAAACAAAAGATATTTATATAAAAATATATTTACTACATATATCATGACTATATTAATATTACATACTATTGTTTTTAAAACAAAATGTTATTATTATTTAAGTTAGATATAATAAATAAATATATTTTAATATAAACATATATATAAATTTTAATACATTATATATATTTTAATTAAAGTACTCTAATAAGAATCTGACATCTAAATATAAATTAATTATTCAAAATATATAAAATAATTATAATTAAACTACTTAATAAAATAACATATAAATTATTAAGATAAAAAGTATATTAATATTAGTAGATAAACTTGTTTGAATATTATTACATGTTTTAAAATATATAACTGATATAGGTTCGTGAATCCGAGACCAACCCTACACTTGTTTAATGTCGTCATATGTATTTTTACTACAAAATACAGTATGGTGAGTTTCATTTGCTCCCTTTTTAAATGCTTTTGCAATATATATTTTTGGGACTGAGAATACATGCGCTATTTTTATAACTGTTTTACAAAATAGACACAAGTAATTGAAACTACATTATATGGTTGAATTATCGAAATCGAATATGCCCTTTTTATTAAGTCTGGTAATCTAAGAATTAGGGAACAGACACCCTAATTGACGCGAATCCTAAAGATAGATCTATTGGGCCTAACAAACCCCATCCAAAGTACCGGATGCTTTAGTACTTCAAAATTTATATCATATCCAAAGGGTGTCCCGGAATGATAGGGGATATTCTTATATGCATCTTGTTAATGTCGATTACCAGGTGTTCAATCCATATGAATGATTATTTTTATCTCTATACATGGGACATATGTTTATGAGAAATGAAAATCTTGTGGTCTATTAAAATGATGGAAATGTTTATTTATGTTAAACTAATGAACTCACCAACCTTTTGGTTGACACTTGAAAGCATGTTTATTCTCAGGTATGAAAGAAGTCTTTCGCTGTGCATTAGCTCATATTAGAGACATTACTTGGAGTCATTCATGGCATATTTCAAAAGACGTTGCATTCGAGTCGTTGAGTTCATCAAGATTATTATTAAGTCAATTATAGTTAGATGTATTATGAAATGGTATGCATGCAGTCAACTTTTGATGTAATGAAAGATTGTCTTTTCAAAAACGAATGCAATGTTTGTAAATGTATCATATAGAGGTCAAGTACCTCGCGATGTAATCAACTGTTGTGAATCGTTTATAATCGATATGGACTTCGTCCGGATGGATTAGGACGGGTCTCTACAGTTGGTATCAGAGCGGAGGTCTTAGCGAACCAGGTCTACATTAGTGAGTCTAACTGATAAGTCGTTAGGATGCATTAGTGAGTCTGGACTTCGACCGTGTCTGTATGTCAAAAATTTTTGCTTATCATTAGTGTCGAAAAATTATTTGCTTATCATCCTTAAAGTCTGGACACGTCTTACTTCCTCTATTGCATAGACAGTGTATAGATAAATCCATATCTTAGCGTATCTGTCACTGTAGACTTTATCTGACACGTTTCCTTAATTTTCTCCGTAATTCACGGGATCTTTGGAAGTATGTACAGATATTCTATATATAATGAGAATATCATTCGATATTCGAAAATCGTTTCATATCAAAACCCTTTAACTGATCGTGAGAGATGGATCCTACACCTAGCCTGGATTCCATTAGTTCCGTAAGGAATTTCGAGATGTATATTGAAGCAGACTCCGAAGTCAATGAACCAAAAGTTCCTCAACCATTTAGTTATTTTTCTTTCTGGAGGAGATGGGGGTGGGTTTGAGACTTACTCACTTGATGGAGAAATGAAGAAGGCGAGCCCTACCGCGAACCAAACTTACCTCCTAACATCGGAGAAAACGATGTACTCACCGGTGAACCTATGCGCAACACTGTATTCACCCTTCTTGCTAAAGTTTTCCACCTCGAAGGTCGCATTACTGCAATTTCAGAAAATATTCCACCTCTACTTCCGGATACCAATCGAAGGGGAATATTAGAAGAAGTTAGGGAACTTCGAATTGATAATCAAGATCTATCAAATCAGATGAGTGGATGGATAGAAATGATAGAGGGTAGGATAGAAACCCTGACAAGAATGGTGCGTGATCTACAAGCTATACTTACTACACCAACATCATCACCAACCTCAGCACCAACAACACTTGTAGCACCGACAGAAACAGTACCATCATCAGCAGCACCAACAGCATAACCAGTACCAACCACAACAACATCATCACACGTCTCAGCCTCGCAGTCTATACCTCAAGCATAATCATCGTTCTACGAATCGTTCTACATAAACTATCTTCGTCCTTCATGGCGATTATATAATCTCTAATGTTTTAGAGATTATATGCTCTAGTTCTATCCATAAATCTGATGAGTTTAATATCACATTGACTCATTAAATCCATGATTACATCTGAAGAAAATATATATATAAGTATATTTTCACTAAGATTGTAATTAAAAATTCTTTCGTACAAACTGTTAATGGTGAAAATATTTTAACGGGTAGGTAATACCCGAGGAATATTTAGATTTCACATTAATAAGTTACATTGTACATTCTTCGAATCTGATTCAACAGTCATTTACTATCCTACTTACATCCACAATATATACGTATCCGTTCACCGCAGAATAACCATATTCATCCAATTTCATATTGGGATTTTGATTTATCAGAATCCAACAAGTGGCATAATGAAGAAAAACATTTGACAAAATAAAATTTGTTAGAAACAAACAAATTAACTATGAGAAATTTTGTTAAGAATCCACGCAAACTGTTCCTAGCTAATTGTTCCTAGCTAACTGATTACATTTTATTTATCACAATTTAATTATCGCAATTTACATTCTCACAATTTTATTTATCGTCATTTAATTTATGTTATTTACTTTACGCACTTTATTTATCGTTATTTAATTTCTGTTATTTATTTTACGCACTTTAATTATCGAGACACGTATACAAAGTTTTGACATATCATATAGACGCATCTATATATATTATTTGGAATCACCATAGACACTCTATATGTAGTAATGATCGAGTTCTCTATACAGGGTTGAGGTTGATTCTACAATAATATATATAGTTTGAGTTGTGATCGAGTCTGAGACATGTACACGGGTCACGATACGTATTAATTAATTCGAATATTATATATTAAACTATATATGAACTATTGGACTGTTAACTGTGGACTATCGACTGTGGACTAATAACATTGGACAATTAAAATAAATTAAAATATTGATTATAACATATGAAACTAGACATTTCTTCAAGTTTGCCACTTGATTTCATCTTAAACCTCATTTGTTTCTTAACGATTACAATATGCGTTCAAATCTTTCGTAATTCTTGAAAACACCTCAATCGAGAGGATGAACCAACCGCACTTCATCTACGTAAGAAGAGATTGATGCATATAGTTATGCACTTGAAAACTCTCGGAACCTGAGTAAACGTTTAACACGTATCTGTGCTAATTCCTTTAGTATTATTATTACCCAAAATAAATTGGTAATTCCTTTCAAAGTAGCAAATTTTGTCACAGCTCCAGCAAGTCAACTTCGACTTTTCGTTCGAAACAACCTTATTATAACCTTGATATATATGCGTGCTCTTATATTGTTACCGGGGAACCTTTTATATTCCATCGTATTACCAGCAGATGTACCAGCAACCTCGTTGCTCCTTGGCTCAAATCTCTACGACAAATCCATATATTTATCTATTGAAGTCTTATCATGAACTCATCGGTATCTTGTAACGATAATTACCATACCTAGTATCGAAAGGCATCAATCGATAATCTCTAAATTCTCAGCGATTCTACGACAATAATTTATATATATATATATATATATATATATATATATATATATATATATATATATATATATGTATATATATATATATATGTATATATATATATATATAACTTCTATCTCCTGGATTTACGAATTTCAATTCTGAATATCTGAAAAGCGCTTTAGCTTATGAATCAGTTTCCTGAGTTTTGAAAAAGCTGATGAAGCAGTGAAAACTGAAGACTGCATTAACAGTCAAAAGTTTGACGATAAAGAATAGTGTATTGGCAAAGCTCAGAAAAAGAGAAGGTTTGGAACTGGAAAACGGATTAAGCAAACCATAAAGGAGGATGTGGATAAATCACAAAGACTAAACATACCTTCATAGAATCCTGATGATTCTGTTTCTGATGAAATCTTTAGCAAATACCTTGCTTCTGACTCCAAACTCTTGCGGACAAATTTTCTTCACCATCCTTCGATATTAGAAATTCCAAGATATCATCGTATCTTTCATAATAAATATCCTCCATATTTCTGAAGATATTTTCATAACTATTCTTATCTAAATCATTAATCTATTAGTGCTATCAGTGTAACATTATATAGAAACTGTTAGTTTCTATATTCTGTAAACTTTCGAGCTTAAAATATGAATGTTATTGAAGTAATGTTGGGAACTGATGCATGAGTTAGTATAATATAATGACACTTGATCAACGTGATTATATTACAGTAAGTCATGCTGAGTCTCTAATGGAACGTGATGATTCACAGACTATAACGTCATCATGTGCCATGTTACATAACTCTATCATTCTGCTTAACTTCTGAACAAATCAAGAAAGTATATTCTTGATAGTTCTATTCTCAGTGATTTTGATAAATTTGAAAATCAAATTGTGCTATCACGTTCCTTCCTGCTTAGAACATTATAATCATTCAAAACTCCATACTTACGAATTCCGGACCATTACTCGCTTTACTAGGGTCGAGAGGAGAATAAAAAGGCAAAGAGCTCCAAAATATAAAAGAAAATATAAAGCCCAATAACAACACGGAGGTTACAAACCGTGAATATTAATACGAATAACAATATAAAGATACGGTATAATTAAGAATAGTATCACTCGAGGTAATATTCGAAGTAAACAGATTTTTCTGGTGGAAGAGAAGGATGACAGAATTGATAATTTGAAAAATATCAAGGATTAGAACGTGATTAAGCATGTTCGCAATCTTTTGGATGTATGAACTAAGAAAGAAAGTATAGGGATGGTGAGAATAATACAACGGAAGAGTTTAATTTATAATGGAAATATCAGACAGAGTAATCGAGGCAGATCATCGCATTTAATTAAAGAGATCTTAATTTCCATAAATCCCAAAGAGTCAAATCTTATAGATTTCGAATATTTTCTTTAAATCCCTTGAATTCCGGAATTCAACCATGACTAGTCAAAAGTTATGATGAAATGTGTCTTTCTCATTTCATTATTTAGTGATAGCTTCACTCGTACTCTTCGAATAATCGAATTATTTTATCCATATTACTCAATGATGATAAGACTCTAGTTATCAACTCATATTCGTCATGAAAACATTTTTATTGTTAGCCATGACCACCTCACTCAAATTTCGGGACGAAATTTCTTTAACGGGTAGGTACTGTGACGACCCGGGAATTTCAGACCAAATTTAAACTTTATTATTATATGATCTCGACACGATAAGCAATGTATGTAATGTTGAGTCTCAAAAATTGTGAACTGTTTTCATATATGTAATTGACCTTCGACTGCTCTCGACGATTCATGAACAATTAATTATAAATAGATAAGTGTGTATGTATATATATATATATATATAATAATTCGAATTATAATTTGAAGTATTATATGTTGTTGTTATTAAATATTAATAAAATAAAATAAAAATAGGATATTATCATAATTATTATTTAAGATATATCTCTATATATAAATAGAGTATATTAAAAATAAATATTAAATGATTGTAATACTCGTTTGATGTTTCGATTGATATTAAACAAATTAAATTTAAACTTATGTAATTTTAAAATAAATGGTGATCCGAAAATGAGTTTTATAAATTTTACGCTTATTAATAATATATTTAGATGTTGTTTGTCAAATTTTAAAACTTTTTATATTTTGCTTGGGGGTGGGAGTGAATAATTAATGTAATTTTTATTTATTAGATAGTGACTGAATTATATACCATAATGATCAAAATAAATAAAGACAATTAATCTAAAAATATGGGATTTTTTTTCTGAATACTTTTATTCGCCACTGATAAACAACAGAGTACGATTTAACACTCCGCGAATTAAAAATATGTAAATGTCGGCAGGCTAACTAATCCTTTCTTTATGTATGTGATTCTTAAAATATGTACATATATAATAATATGTGGATGAACGTGTTTTGTGGGATATAATTGAGGGTACTATGTTTTGTCAGTATTTGTTTGTTTAGAATATGATATAATCCCTAATTCTATCTATATATTATGCATGTACATATGCACACTATGATCTATATATACATATATTACTCCCTTACTTAATGAAAAGGAGTTCACCATCCTACCAATTATTTCTTTTCTCTCGTTACAAACTCAACAACCATAAACCATTAAAACACCACAACAAACCAACATCACCTCTACGGATTAAGGATTCGGTTTAAACACGCACACACCCACGACCACCATCTCGAAACATCGACAACTAATTTTGTTTTACAACACAACCGTACCACCTTCTGTCTTCTTTCTGTTTCGGTCCAAGACCCCTATCACCACCTTACTCTCTCTAATCTCTCTCCCACTCCTTTGTAAAACACCATGAACAACTAATCACCACCTTCAAACAGCTCACCACCATCTTCATCTAAATATATATATTTTTTTTCTTTTCCTTCTTCCTTTCCGTTTCAGACGAACCTAAACCAATCATCACTGCAACTTATGTTTTCCGGTTTCGATTGAACACAAACCCATTTATTTTCTTTTTGAACGTACGTACCCTACAAGTTTAATATTTCGAATACTTATAAAATATCTTGATATATCTGTTGGAAATAAAAAGCATTATCAAAATGGAGACAAAATGAATTGCATGTGGAGTGATTCACAAACTTTATGGTAGACCAAGTTAGTGGAACAATGAGTTGGACATCTTTTAGCTTCAATACCTAAACAACTAATTGCATAATCTAGCTATTTGATTGCAAGTGGGACTAAATAAATATAGTGGCCAACAATTAGAGCAATTAGAAGTTGACGTTGCAATTTTTTTTATTTAGATTATAAAAGGTTTAGGGATGGCGATAGGTATAAGCGAACATATATATATATATTACGAATACGGGATACTTGTTGGGCTATTAACTTCTATTTAGGCCGAAAAATCCAGATTATGGTGGGGACAAGAAGTCGAATATGATGATACATAGATGTGTTGATGAAGATGATGATGCTTAGATAATGATGATGATTAAATGAAGAACGTATGAGCATGATAACGTTATGGATGATGGGAGGATGTAAGGATGATCATGAACGTGATGGATGTGATATATGTATGATGATGAATTAGATGAGTGTTGATTGGGTCGTTGTTTTAAAAAATAGATAATAAATAAATAAATAATAACAGTTACCTACAGGTTAAAAGAATTAGTCGTGTGAAATAATAAAAGAAAAGTCTGACGGTTCAGTGGTGAGCGGGAGGTCGCGAGTTCGAGCCCGAGCCTGGTCGTAAGCAACAATATTTTTTTGGAATTCTTTGTGAGGTAGTTTTCTAATTATTATTATTATTATTATTATTATTATTATTATTATTATTATTATTATTATTATTATTATTATTATTATTATTATTATTATCATCATCATTATTTTTAATATATTATTATGATCATTATTATTAGTACTACAAATAAAATGACTAGTTTTATCATTATTAAATTATTAATACTATTAGCAATACTTTAATATATTTATCATTATTATCATTTTAAACAAAAGATATTTATATAAAAATATATTTACTACATATATCATGACTATATTAATATTACATACTATTGTTTTTAAAACAAAATGTTATTATTATTTAAGTTAGATATAATAAATAAATATATTTTAATATAAACATATATATAAATTTTAATACATTATATATATTTTAATTAAAGTACTCTAATAAGAATCTGACATCTAAATATAAATTAATTATTCAAAATATATAAAATAATTATAATTAAACTACTTAATAAAATAACATATAAATTATTAAGATAACAAGTATATTAATATTAGTAGATAAACTTGTTTGAATATTATTACATGTTTTAATATATATAACTGATATAGGTTCGGGAATCCAAGACCAACCCTACACTTGTTTAATGTCGTCATATGTATTTTTACTACAAAATACAGTATGGTGAGTTTCATTTGCTCCCTTTTTAAATGCTTTTGCAATATTTATTTTTGGGACTGAGAATACATGCGCTATTTTTATAACTGTTTTACGAAATAGACACAAGTAATTGAAACTACATTATATGGTTGAATTATCGAAATCGAATATGCCCTTTTTATTAAGTCTGGTAATCTAAGAATTAGGGAACGGACACCCTAATTGATGCGAATCCTAAAGATAGATCTATTGGGCCTAACAAACCCCATCCAAAGTACCGGATGCTTTAGTACTTCGAAATTTATATCATATCCGAAGGGTGTCCCGGAATGATAGGGGATATTCTTATATGCATCTTGTTAATGTCGATTACCAGGTGTTCAATCTATATGAATGATTATTTTTGTTTCTATGCATGGGACGTATGTTTATGAGAAATGAAAATCTTGTGGTCTATTAAAATGATGGAAATGTTTATTTATGTTAAACTAATGAACTCACCAACCTTTTGGTTGACACTTGAAAGCATGTTTAGTTTCAGGTATGAAAGAAGTCTTCCGCTGTGCATTAGCTCATATTAGAGACATTACTTGGAGTCATTGATGGCATATTTCAAAAGACGTTGCATTCGAGTCGTTGAGTTCATCAAGATTATTATTAAGTCAATTATGGTTAGATGTATTATGAAATGGTATGCATTCCGTCAACTTTCGATGTAATGAAAGATTGTCTTTTCAAAAACGAATGCAATGTTTGTAAATGTATCATATAGAGGTCAAGTACCTCGCGATATAATCAACTGTTGTGAATCGTTTATAATCGATATGGACTTCGTCCGGATGGATTAGGACGGGTCTATATATATATATATATATATATATATATATATATATATATATATATATATATATATATATATATATATATATATATATATATATAAATATAAAGCTTTACTTAAATTCTTCTAATTCTATATAATCAATTTACCTTTATCAAATTACAATAACTCAGTTTTTGAAATCGTTTTCATACGTTTGAAAATAGATCAGTCGAATATGATGAAATCCAGTTCTCCACTAACTTTTGTCTAACCTTCGTTAATTGACACATTTGTTCTTACTTGTAAATCACTTTACCATTTATTCTGAATACCGTTAAAAAGGAAAGGTTTCTTAAATCAAAGTGGACCTCTCAACAGAGACCTGTAATCATATCCATTTATATAACGGTTCGTGAATCGTCGAAATTTGGTCAAGGTTAAATGAATGCATGAACACAGTTTAAAATTCTTGAGATTCAACTTAACAAACTTTGCTTATCGTGTCGGAATAATATAAAGATAAAGTTTAAATTTGGTCGGTAATTTCCGGGTTGTCACACCTTCTGGCACAGCAGAATCATTCTTCAAATATCCCCCATCTTCCCCAAAATGTAATGATAAACACACAACCTGGGAAGATGATTTAGCTGCACAAGGAGAGCCTGATTTGAGAAAGATGAATCCAGATGAAAGAGAGGCTTACAGGCTTGACATCACTGTTCCTGAACTGCTTGAACAAAGAGCAGCAGCTATACCAGAAAGGATACGCCAAATCAGATTGCTGTACCATCCACTTGATCAGCAATTCTACATTAATGCCTTGGAATTCAGCGTTGAGGTTGGTGTGTATCTATACAACAGTGGTCAAAGGCTACATAATTATGAAGAGAAAGCTCTCTTTTATGAGGCTTTGCAGCTAGATATGGACTTAAAGCAATATTGTGATGCCATGACTACTGATAAAGGCAGACAATTGATTGCTACAGCAAAATCCCTGAACATCACGATTAATGATTACCTTACAAGTGTTCAACTTGAACATCAAAGAAGGGATGATGTTGAATATGCTGCAAGGCTAAGGCTTAAGGAAGAAGAAGACAAATTGGCTGCTGACAGAAAACAAGAAGCTGAATCTCTCAAGTTAGTAAAATCCATTGTCAAAGCTCAAGATAAGGCATTTGATGAACTGGAATCTGCTGAGAAGGTACCTACTGTAGCTCCTATAGAAACTAAATGAACATTAGAGCTATCTGATCATTACTATAGGAGCAAGTATGGTGATGTGATGACCAGAAGATCCAATCCTGGTAAGATCATCAAGGTGCACAAAGGCACAAAAAGGGCCTTCAGTGTCAGCAGGGGAAACAATATTTATGAAAGGGTAGACTACACTGAACTAAGGTCTTTTGGGTTCAGTGAATGGATGGAGATACTGCAGTACTTCATTGATAAAGGTAAAAGTGCTCTAAAAGACACACTGAAACGTGATCTTCAAGAACTTTTCAACAAAGCAGTCAAGTATGGGAATGCACCAGAAGTGAATGTAGAAAAAGTTCTTTCACAGAATTCTAAAAGAAAGAATTCCATTGGTGCTAGCCCACACGGAAGAAGTCCCATCATTCTACCCCCTCAAATTCAAGTGTATGATCCTGTTGAGCTACCTATCTTGTTCCCTGAAGCCTGAGCAGCCATCAAAGTGAAGGAAGAAGAGCTACCCGAAGATGAACAAGATAAGGACAAGGATAAGGACAGATAGCCTTCTAGTGTTTAAGATTGTATCTTTTGATTATTTCATTTTTCATTATAATGCTTTGCAATTACTCTGTTGTAATGAAAATGAAAGGAGTTTACCTTCACAATCAAATCAGTTTATAAGATATAGATAACTCAGCAAAAGATCCCAAAACAAACCTAAAAGGGACAAATTTACTGCCTATTTTTCTTTAGGTCCCTTAGTGCTGGCTTTAGTGTTTTCTCTTTATGTCATAGATTTTGTCATCATCAAATAGGGGGAGATTGTTGAGTCTCCAAAATAATTAAGGATTTAATTATGACAAAACAGAATTTATTTGCACTAAAATGTAATGTGCAGCCAGCACAAGTTTGTTTATGTATAGACAGCAGATATCGCTTTGTCAAGTGTTTAGTATGGTGCCTAGTCTACCAGCACAAGGTAGACAGTATTCTTCAATTAGCACCGGATGTGTACCCAGCAATTCAAGAATATCAAGTGACTCAGCAATGAAGAACCAGCATAGCTGGAATGCAGCTTACTACACAAGACAGCTATGCTCCATTACAAGTATAGTGGTTTCCTGAGTGGTCTACATTAGTTGTACTATTCAACAGAAGTCAAAGAAAAAGTTGAATAGAAAAGAACACGTGTCGGTGGCTAACAAGTGACCTTACAAGACCACGTAGGAATGCAGAAGTTTAACGCATGTGTAGACATGTGTTATCCTTTGTCAACGCCTAGGGAACACGACATTCTATTTGTTTAATCAAATAGTGGTGCCAACCCGAATTGTGAAGTTCCTGCAAATAGCTACCAAAGAGGAAAGAGGAGAGCACGCTCTCTGATGCAGTTGTCCCCACAAGTACAGACATCCTATGTACCAGTGAACAAATAGAACAATTACACGGTTAATAGGACTACTATAAATTTGTGTATCCACTATTGTAACAACTAGTGGTGTGGGATTATTTTATTTAGAGTCCAAATGTGTAATAGCTTGAAATATTCTCAATAGCTATATTTAGGTAAATCTGTATCAACCAACTATCATTTCGTCAAGGATAGTTGTAATTCTTTATGATTTAATCAATAAAGATAAACCGTTGAAAATTACCTTTGACTCTATTTAATTTATTTGCTTGAATACTAAATTGTCTAAATTGTTTAAGTTAATAAAGAAGAATTGTATTCACCCCCCCCCCCTTCTCCAATACTCCCGTTGTTTATCAAGGGACTAACACACACATTGTTTAAAAGCATTGTTATTTTAAGTTTATTTAGTGGATTTGTTAATCCCACACTTAGTGTTTATAGTAGTGTAGTTTATCAAATATAATCTAGGAAAAATGGTGAAGAACGTAGTACTCCCCTATGGTCGCAAGGTGTGTAGGTATTGTACGCTACTTATGTTTTCTTTTACTCAGGTGCTGGCGCCATTCTCTTATGAGTGCGTCCTTGCTCCACGCTGTGCTTCCATCTTGTTGGTCGGTTTCGATCATCGTTTGTTTGGTTTATTTATTCAACAAGAATAAAAATAAAACACTACATGCATAATAATAAGTCTAGAATGGTAATTTCCCAAACATGGAAATACAAACCATAGAAATGAAAATGGTACTGAATGTAAGTAGCAAATGTATTAGATAATAACGTGAAATAGTGATAGATATTGAGTCACTCGTCTGGCAGGTAGGTGTAGGATTGTGAAGGCCCCATATGTGTCCTGGTCCTGGCTCCGCGTGGAATGCCCAATGATGAATTACCCTCGTCCATCAAATCTTTTGGTGTATTATTGGTAGAGGTAAACATACTAGTGTGAATCGATAGCTGCTCACTAGTCGGAGGTGTGGGTCCAGTCTCCTAACTCCTACCAAATGATAGAGAAGAACCCCATTATGTAGATATCCCCATCTGATTTACTCCCTCGGTAACTCCCTCTAAACCTACACATGCATCCTAATCCCATGCTTGGTTCACATCCGAACCCATCTGAGTAGTTGGTGTCTCACGGTGGTACTCATGGATGTACCAAAAATGCTGGTGAGGAGACTACCTATCCCAGATGTCTCAATGTCAGTGGATGATGGGCCGGAAGTAAACTGTTGAGGAGGTACCACTCTATGCTGACTTTAATGATGTTCAGGATGATCGGACACTACCGGATGCTAAGTATATCCGGTAGAACTAACGCCCCTGAGGTATGTCAAATATCCGGGTCATGTGATGGCCCAAGTGAAACTGATTCTCTAAAGTCTGTAACTCGATGAACCAACGCTGCTCATCTGGAATGTCCCCCATATAGTAGTGTCGTGGCTCGTACATTGGAGGCGTCAGTGGGCGTACTGGGGAGTGATGACGCTCTCCATCAGTCGTTGGCGCTTGCTGAGCCGTCGGGTTATCCTCATCATGATAAACCTTTGCTGCCAGTGCTCTCCTCCTGGCAACACAAACTGTCCAGGATCAGGTCTATACACATCATCACTAATCTCAACTCCCGGGACTTCCCTATCAACTGAATCGGGGTAATGCGGTGATCTAAGAACTACCAATCGCCTATTCTCTATCTGGATCAACTGCAGAGAAACCAAAAACCTATAGCTTATCTCCTGAGAACCTCTCTCAGCTATATACCCCATCTCACTGATATCAGACAAAACCCCATTTGCTTAAGCAAGTGAGTAACTACTGCCCCCAAAACAGGCCAACAAGTGTCCCGAGAATTCCTCTTGGTAGTGAATGCATGTAGGCAACCTGAATGTTGGTGTTTGAGAACATCGAATGCATAAGTCGAATATCATTTATAGTCACATGCCTGCCATGTCGAGATTTCAGAAGAAGAGATTTTGACAAAATATGATGAATAAGGAGGTGTATAGGGTTATCGAAATTTGAAGCTCTCTTTCCTGCCCACCATAGACCCCTACTGGTATAACTATTACAGAATCCCTGAATATCCACCCGTAAATCATATGAAGTGTATCCCTGGGTGAAAATCTGACGGCGTAAATTGTTGGAAACTAAACTTGATTTTGGGCTATGTGTTTTAGATTTGGGCTTGCAAGTATACAAATATTTTGGATCAAGATTATAGCCCATTATGTAGAAGCTTCTTGTAATATGTAGTAGTGAAAGTGTGTAGAATGTGTGTAGAATAATCTTGTAAAATATCTAGGTCTAGAAATACTAGGAAATATCTAGATAGTAGTAGATGATGGAGTGATCTCGACTACTCCATTGAGTAGTATAAATAGAGGGCTTCACCCCTCATTTGTAATCAAGCAAAGCAAGCAATAAGCAATAAAAGAAAAGCTTTCAAGATCAATCTAACTTCTAAAAATCATCAATCCACTCTTCCACAAATAATATACATAACCTCCTATTTCTAACAAATTGGTATCAAGAGCTTGGTTCGACAAGATGATGGCCAACAATGTCATCACATTTCCTCGCCTCACAAAGGATAATTATGATCGATGGAGCATCCAAATGAAGACCTTCCTAGGTGGACAAGACTTATGGGAGATTGTGGAGGAAGGCTATGAGGAACCTGCAGAAAAAGGTCCTCTCGGCAAGGAGAAAAAATTAATGAAGACGAACGATCAAAAGGCTCTTTCCATCATCCAACAAAGTGTAGATGATGGAGCTTTTGAGAAAATTGCAAGTGCAACCACCGCCAAGAAAGCATGGGAGATCTTGGAGAATTCTCACAAGGGAGTTGAAAAGGTGAAAAAGGTTCGACTACAAACACTACGAGGTGAGTTCGAATCCTTAAATAAGAAAGACTCAGAATCAATTTCTGATTATTTTACAAGAGTCTTGGCGGTTGTCAATCAATTAAAGAGGAATGGTGAAACTCTAAGTGATGTAAGAGTCATTGAGAAGATTCTTAGATCATTAGATTCAAAATTCGACTATATAGTCGTAGCCATCGAAGAATCTAAAGATCTAGAATCAATGACTATAGATGAACTCATGGGTTCACTACAAGCCCATGAAGAGAGGTTCAATAAGAAAAATAAGGAGCCTTTGGAGCAAGCTTTACAAGCAAAACTGTCTTTCAAGGAAGAGAGTAGTGAAAAGACTCTTCAACCGAGTCAACGAGGTCGTGGTCAAGTACGTGGCCGAGGACGAGGGCAAGGATATTCCAAACGTGGAGGTTATAGTTCTTATAAAAATGAAGAAAGAAGTCAAGATTTTCACCCGACAAGAGGTCGCGGGAGAGGCTACACAAGTAGAAGGCCAAGGTATGACAATTCTCAAACCAAATGCTATAATTGTCATAAATTTGGCCACTATGCCTCGGAATGCGAGAAGTCAAACAATTACGTGAAAGAAATAGCAAATTTTGCACAAGAAGATACTGAAGCCGTGGAAAACACTTTGTTACTAGCATGCAAAGGTGAAGATAACGGAGAATCAAATTTGTGGTATCTCGACACAGGTGCAAGCAACCATATGTGCGGTGACAAAAACATGTTTGTGGAGTTAGACGAGGTAATAAGTGGAAATATCACCTTTGGAGATTCCTCAAAAGTCCCGGTTAAAGGCAAAGGTAAGATCCTCATCCGCTTGAAAAATGGAAGGCATCAATTTATCTCTAACGTGTATGATGTGCCTAATATGAAGACAAATATACTGAGTATTGGACAACTCTTAGAGAAAGGCTATGATATTCACATGATAAATCGTAGTCTTTATTTGAGAGACCAAAAAGGAGGTTTGATTGCTAAGGTGCCAATGTCAACGAATAGGATGTTCTTGCTAAATATTCAACATGACATTCCGCGATGTTTAAAAGCATGTTTCAAAGATAATTCTTGGCTTTGGCACATGAGATACGGGCACTTAAATTTTGGAGGCTTAAAATTATTATCAAGTAAAGGAATGGTGAAGGGTTTGCCTCCAATTAATCACCCGGATCAAATTTGTGAGGGATGTCTTCTAGGAAAGCACTTCCGAAACAGTTTTCTAACAGAGGCTTCTAGTAGAGCGAAGAAACCTCTAGAACTTATTCACACGGATGTGTGTGGACCCATAAGCCCACCGTCTTTTGGTAAAAATAGATATTTTCTTCTATTCATTGATGATTTTAGTCGAAAGACATGGGTCTATTTTCTAAAAGAAAAGTCGGAAGCTTTTGGAATGTTCAAGAAGTTTAAAGCGTTTGTGGAGAATCAAAGTGGTCTCACCATAAAGGCGATGAGATCCGATCGTGGAGGAGAGTTTACATCCAAGGAATTCAAGGAATTTTGCGACAACAATGGCTTACGACGTCCTCTAACTCTTCCATATTCACCTCAACAAAATGGTGTTGCGGAAAGAAAAAATAGGACCATTCTTGATATGGCCCGGAGTATGTTAAAGAGCAAAAGGATGCCTAAGGAGTTTTGGGCTGAGGCAGTGGACTGTGCGATCTATCTAGCAAATCGCTCGCCCACTAGAAGCGTCAAGAACAAAACGCCCATTGAAGCTTGGAGTGGAAGGAAGCCCGGCATCTTACACCTTCGAGTGTTCGGAAGTGTGGCATATGTTCATGTGCCAGATCAGAAGAGGACGAAGCTCGATGATAAAAGCGAGAAACTCATATTCGTGGGCTATGACTCAAGTTCGAAGGGTTACAAGTTATACAATCCCAAGACCGGTAAAGTAATCTCAAGTCGAGATGTGGTGTTCGATGAAGAAGCAACATGGGATTGGAATGTTCCCGAAGAGGAGAACTACGACTTTCTCCCTTATCCATTCGAGAGTACTGCAAGGAACGAAGAATATCTAGAAGTTCAAGAACCTTCTAGTACACCATCTCCGCACTCTCCACGTACTCCAACCACTACACCTAATGAAGTGACACCAACATCAGGAGGAGAATCAAGTAGGCTACAACATCACACAAGGAGCATTGAGGAGTTGTACGAGGTAACTCAACCTATGGAGGATCTAACATTGTTCAGCCTTCTTGCCGATTGTGAGCCAATAAGTTACGAAGATGCAGCAAAAAGCCAAGAGTGGAAACGTTCCATGGACGAGGAGATTCAAGCAATCGAGAAGAATGATACGTGGGATCTTGCTACACTTCCAAAAGGGCATAAGGCTATTGGTGTAAAGTGGGTGTACAAGGCCAAGAAGAATTCCAAAGGTGAAGTTGAAAGATACAAGGCAAGGTTGGTGGCGAAGGGATATAGTCAACGAGCTGGCATAGACTATGAAGAAGTATTTGCTCCCGTCGCTCGTCTAGAAACTATAAGATTAATAATCTCACTTGCGGCTCAGCATAATTGGAAGATTTATCAAATGGATGTCAAATCCGCGTTCCTTAATGGCCACTTAGAAGAAGAAGTCTATATAGAACAACCTTTGGGATACATCGTGAAAGGCCAAGAGAATAAGGTGCTGAAATTGAAAAGGGCCTTATATGGGTTGAAGCAAGCGCCTCGAGCATGGAATAGCAGGATAGACAAGTATTTCCAACAGAATGGCTTTACAAAATGCCCACATGAGCATGCTCTCTATACCAAAGTAAGCAAGCAAGGAGATGTTATGATTGTGTGCCTATATGTGGATGACTTGATATTCACTGGCAGTAATCCCAAAATGTTTGAGGAGTTCAAGAAAGCAATGGTTCGGGAGTTTGAGATGACCGACATTGGACTTATGGCTTACTATCTTGGGATCGAGGTAAAACAAAAGAAAGAAGGAATATTCATATCCCAAGAAGGTTATGCGAATGAGGTTGTTGGTCCCTTAATAACAACAGGAGTATTGTAGAGGGGGGTGAATACAATTCTTTTCTTAATTAACTAGTCAGTTAATCACGTTTAGTATTCTGTAGTAAATAAGATAGAGTCACAGGTAATTTTCAACTGTTATTCTTTATTGATTAAATCAGAAAGAATCACAACTATCCTTGGCGGAAATGATAGTTGGTTGATACAGATTACCTAGATTATAGCTAAGAGATAAACTAAAGCTATTACACGGTTTTGACTCTAACAGATAAACCCACACCACTACTTTTTACAATAGTGGATACAACAATATATATAGTAGTTCTATTAACTGTGTAATTAGTCTATTGTCCACTAGTACATTGGATGCTTTGTACTTGTGGGGACAATTGTGTCAGAAGGCGTGCTTTCCTTCTTTCCTCTTAGGTAGCTATTTGCTGGAACACACCCATTCGGTTTGGCACTACCATTTGATTTAAACAAATGGAATGTTGTGTTCCCTAGGTATGATTAAAGTATAACACATGTCTGCACATGCGTTCCACTTCTGCATTCCCACGTGGTCTTGTAAGGTCACTTGTCAGCCGCCGACTCCTGTCCTTTTCTGTTCAACTTTGTCTTCGACTTCTGTTGAATAGTGCGTTGATGTAGACCACTCTGGGAAACTACCATGCTTGTAATGGAGCATGGCTGTCTTGTGTTGTATGCTAATATCCAGACTTACTGGTCCTTCATATGCTGAGTCACTTGATATTCTTGATTTGCTGGGTGCACATCCTGTGCTGATTCGAAGAATACATATCTACCTTGTGCTGATAGACTAGGCAGCATACTAAACACTCGACACAGCTATATTAGCTGACTATACATAAACAAACGTGTGCTGGCTGCACATAACACTTTAGTGCAAATAAATATTGTTTTGTCATAATTAAATCCTTAATTATTTTGGGGACTCAACAATCTCCCCCTATTTGATGATGACAAAACCTATGACTTGAAGAGAAAACACTAAAGCCAGCACTTAGGGACCTAGAGAGAGTAGACAGTAAATTCGTCCCTTTAAGTTTGTTTTGGGATCTTTTGATGAGTTATCTATATCTTATAATTTGATATGATTTTGAAGATAAACTCACTTTACTTACATTACATCAGATATATACAATAATTACAAGATAATTCAAAAAATAAAAAGTAAATTACAAAGATACAAGTTAAGCACATAGGAGACTATCTATCTTTATCCCTTTCTCTTTCTCTTTCTTCATCAGATAGCTCCTCTTGTTTAATCTTCCAGGCTTCAGGGAACAGGAGAGGTAATTCAGCAGGGTCAAAAACAGGGATGGAAGGAGGTAGAACAATTCGGCTTCTCCCAGTTGGTCCTTCACCAGTAGGTTGCTTCCCTTTAGGCTTTTGAGCAAGAAATTCATCAACATCAACTACTGGTGCATTCCCAAACTTAGTTGCCTTCTTGAACAGCTGTTGGAGTTCAGTCTTAAGAGCACTCTTGATAGCACTCTCACCTTTACCAATGAAATACTCCAAGATTTCTATCCATTCACTGAATCCAAGAGTTCTTAAGTCATCAAAACTGATCCTTTCTTGAACATTGTTCTCCCTGACAACATTAAAAGCCCTTTTTGTCCCCCTGTTTACCTTGATAATTCTGCAGGGATTAGATCTTCTATTCATCACATTACCATACCTGCTCTTATAGTAAGTATCAGGAAACTCAATATTGTGATCAGGTACTACAGGAGCAGTGGTAGGTACTTCCTTAGCAGTTTCTATCTTATCAAAAACCTTATCCTGTTCTTTGACAATGGCTCTGGCTAGTTTGAGGGACTCAGCCTGTTGCTTTCTGTCAGCAGCCAATCTGTCTTCAATATCCTGAAGCCTTGAACGTTCAGCAAGTTCAGCATCAGCAGCTTCTCTGGCTTCCCTTTCAGCAGCTAAACCCATCAGATAATCATCATAAGAAATGTTCAGGGATCTTACTGCTTCAACCATCTTTCTACCCTCTTCAGTACTAAGGGCAGCACAATACTCCCTTATATCCATACCCAGCTGGAGAGCATCTTCAAAATGAATTCTTTCATCAGTAGTGGAGAGCCTGAGACCACTGTTATTCAAGTACACCCTAATGTCAACGCCAAAGTTAAGTGCAGCAATATAGTGTGGCTGATCAAGAGGGTGATGCAGCAGCCTGACTTGACGAATTCTTTCATTAAGTTCAATTTGTCTTTGTTCAAGCAACTCTGGAACAGTGATCTGAAGTCTGTAGGCATCTCTTTCATCTGGGTTCATTTTTCTGATGTTCGGCTCACCATGGGTTACTGAGTCATCTTCCCAAGTGATATGTTTGTCATGAACCCTTGGGGAAGATGGAGGATACATAGATGATTCATAGCTGCCAGATGAACTAACTGGATGCTGATTGACCCGGTTATCCTGTGTTCTGTCAAAGTAAACTTGAATCTGGGGAGGAAGAGGAGATAGAACAAATGTTTGCCCGTCTCTTCCCCAGACTGTGAAGTGAGCAGGATCAACCGTTTCATCACCTACTTGTTTAGCACCCAGCTCAACCGACTTTGCTGGGTCTTCAACACTTGTACTACCCAGCAGCACACTTCTGGCTGGGTCTTCTATCACAGCACTCCTTGCTGTGTCTTCAATGCCAGCTGACTGATTAGTATCAGCTGGCTCAACCACATCAGTACCTTCATCAGCTGCCTCGAATAGGGGTCCTTTCCTCAGGGGCTGATTGTCCCTAGGAGCAGATTTCACCCTGTATTTGTCAATAGGCCTGGGTTCAGCTGATGGTTCTTGTGTCGATACTGGTTGAATAGGAGGCAGGTAAGGAACAATAGCAAGATGCTCCCCCTGTCTAATAACATCATCATCACTAAGGATGATTGTTTCTGCTGGCTGTTTTTGTTGTGTAGCTGGCTGAGCAGCAGATGCTGGTTGAGGAGTAGAGCTGGGTTCTAACATAGCATCAACCCATTTCATGAAAATATCAGCTCTAACTCCACCAGTTGACCCAGTAGAATCAAGGTAATCCTTCATCTCAGCAGGAGTCATGTTCCTGATTCTTTCTGCTCTCTGTGCATACAGCTTTGCCCTCTGTTTGTCGAATTTGACCATGAACTTGGCATTTCTTTTTCTTGCCTCTTTTCTGTGTTTATCAAAGGCAGTCAGGTCATCATCGACTTCCAATGCTTTTGGACTCAGCCATCTTCTGTGCATAATCTTACGACGTTTAAGATCAGCAAAGGCCTCAAACTTGGCATTGAAGGCATCATCTAGTTCCTGCTGTCGCTTTTGATGTCTCTCTAACTTCCTCTTCATTTTACGTTCAATAGATTGAGACAGCACAAAAGCTTCAGCTACAGCCATATCAGAAACATCACTGGGCTTACTGCCAGAACCAATATCATCCACTGGTGTGGCAGACACACTGGGTTGAGTACCACCAGTTGCCTGTGCACCACCAGCTTCAGTATGAGCGTTGCTGGGCTTAGGGCCAGTGTCTTGACCATCACCATCACCATCTCCATCTCTCCTGGGTTGTTTAGGAGCCTTTTCATGTTCATGCTCCCCCTCAGACTGTTTTCTCTTTTTAGATTTCTTTTGATACTTTTTCTCCCCCTTTTTGTCATCAGCACGGGCAGTAATATAAGGGGAGACAGTAGCATCAAGATCACTGTCTGACTGAGGAGCAGAGAAAGCAAAATTGTTCCACTCCGCAACCTCTGGAGTAAGATGGGCACCAGGATCCACACCAAATTTTCGTAGCAGAAGATTGGAGGATCTAACTTCATTCCTTGCTACACCCATAGCCATTTGTTCAACGATGGCCCGAACATCACCTTGCAAAGCAGCCATTCGTTGCATGTTTTCAACCATCTGAACATAGGCAGCAGCAGGAATCATGTTAGCCATTTGAGCTTCCTGCGATTCCAATCTCTCGTGTAACACCCTGTTCTCCTCATTTAGGAAAGTATTTCTGCGGTTAGCAGCATCCAAATCAGCTTGGAGTCGGGTGATATTTTCACAGTATTCATTGTGAGAGATAATTCGCCTTTGAAGCTCCTCTTCATCTTCATGGTGCTTTGTGATTGCTTCGACTGCCACATCAGCAAAAGCACACACCTGCTGGAGTTTAAGATCAATAGGAGTTGTAACAGCCTCTCCAGCAGATCTGACAGCAGCAGAAACACTATCAACAATAGCTCTGCGAATAGTTTCCTCCAAATTTGGTGTGATCCCTTGCAGTGTCTTATAGACAGCAAAGGTGGAAATATCAGCAACCTCATCTGCATTGAACTTTAAGTATGCAGAGGTTGAAGGTTGGTCAGCACAAGCTAACAGAGGAGTATCACCGTGGGGTGGTGGAGATGGAAGGTCAGGAGCTGACTCATCATCATGATCACCATCGTTTTTACCTTCGCCCGAAGGCTTAGAACCACTGATATCCTTGTCAGCATTACTATCAGCATTGTCATCAGTAAGATCCACTGGTTTGTCTTTGGAACCAGTCACGTTATCATGAGTGACTGGTTCGCCCTTACCAGTACCTTCATCAGCATCCTCATCAGGAGAAGATGAGGAGGAAGAAGCTGAGGAAGAAGAAGGTACTGGCGAATCAGGGACATTTTGCATAACACACTTACCAGTAGTAGGATCGATGACAAACTTGAGAGGCCTCCATGTACCAGGAAATGGCGAAGCAGCTGGAGCCATACCAAAAACATGATAGTAAGGCTGTTCATTGATTTGCTCCAGCAGGGCTATCCTCTCATAAATTTCTTCTCTAGCTGGTCTATCAAGCTGAGATAATAGCTCAACCATCTCTTCACGAGGTAATCTGCTGGCTGAGACTATCGCAGATTCGGGATCAATGGTCAGCTGATCGACCAGCATAGCAATCTTGGGAGAGATTGAAGCTCCCTTGAAAATGAAGTTAGGAACAACTTCATCTGGATCTGGTACCTGCACAACATATGGCTTTGTTTCCTCAGCAACAGAAGCCTTAGTCGAATCAGTAGTTGTGTCAGCAGAGGTACCAGCATCCTTAACATCAGCAACCTCAGCGGTTGGTTCAGTAGCAACCAAAATCGGACCAATAGGATGACGAACTGCCGATTCTGTAAGAACTTGACGTTCCATAGAAGAAGAATCAGAAGAATCAGCAGGCTCATCAGACATTAATGCAGGGTCCACTCTTGGCTGGGTGACAGGTTCATCAAGAAGAACATCCTTGACAATATTGTCAATAACCTTCTCAAGAACAGGAGGTTCTTCCATGATAACATCTTCCACACCAGCAGCAGCAGAATCAACAGTACTAGCATCAGCACCACCAGTAACAGAATGAGTGGCACCAACACCAGTAGCAGAGGCAGCAATATCACCAGTAGGAATAACAACATCTTTATTTTGCTCCCCCTCTGCCTGTTCATCTACCCTGCTAAGAACTGAAACAATAGAACAAGTTATGTTAGCAACTGTAGAACCAAATAAATTTGACTCAACAATTGCCTCTGTTTTTGGTCTCTGGGGACAGACTTGTGATTTGGTCAGCCCTTCGAATGAGACAGAAGAAGGTGTCTGTAAGTACAGCGGTGACTCTGCTGACTCATTGGCAACACATGTTGACCCAGATAGTGTAAGAGATCTGGCTGGTAATGATGTAGGAGTGCGACTCTTAACAGTATCCGAGTAACATACTGGCTGTGCAGTCACCTGAGCTGGTTCAACACGATGAAGACCCAGCTCAAGCCTGCTTTGGGGGTCAGTTATGTTCTCTGCTGGTTGTACTGTCAGCAGAGAGTATTGCAATAAGTTCATTTCAGAAAAATGTGGAAGTGCCTGGTTAGACGAGTATGGGTTGCTACTCTTCTTGACACCAGTTTTAAAACCAGTCAGTTTGGGAGCTAGGGTTATACCGATAACTCCCTCAACATTTTTCAAGTCAGCAGTTAAATTTTTTTTAATTAATTTAGATTGTTCTGCTGTTTGGTCTAGAAACGCACCAGGTTCCATAGCTACATCCTTTGCAGGAGCAGCAGCTGAGACTGGTGCAATCTCCCCTGTGGTTCGCTTGGAGCCAGCTTTAGCACGCTTAGGTTTGCCTGTTACCAAGAAATAGATGAGCAACGGATTCCAACACTAGAAATGGGTAGTCAGTATATAAGACTAGGGCTGTTCTTTATGATTAGAGAGCACTAGATTCTAATACAACTACTGCTTTACCAGTATATGAGACGGTGGCTGTACTAGTTGAGGTAGCTGGCTGCTTCCTTCGCATTGCTGGCTTTCGCTGAGGACCCTCCCCCTCAGCTGGTGCAGAACCAGAGGCAGTCGATTGGGTGGCTCCACGACGAGCAGCAAGATACTCGTTCATTGCTGGTGTCAACTCAGCATATGGAGCAGCAGGTACATCCTTTGGCATACCCCCTTGTTTTACTGGGACCTCAAATGATTGATCAGCAATTTGCTGATAAGCTTCACCCAGTTCACTTTCAAATACCAGGCTTAAGAATCGTGGAAATGGAATCAAGTTGGTTCTTACTCTAGCAGTCACCATTTCCCTTAGCCTCAAATAAATTTCAAGGGCGTAATCGATGTTCCTGTTGAACAACAACCCATGACCAAGCTTGAGCTCAAAATCTGAGCATTGGTCAAAGCTTCCTGACTTTTGACTCATGCACTGAGTCATCAACCCAAAGAAGTAGTACCACAGAGGTGGCATATGCTTTCTCAACGGTGTATGTGCCACTGGTCCAGCAAACCCAATGGTCTCCAACACCTCCCTTCTTAATTCGTCACTAGTAGGTGAAGCAACAAATGGTCCACCGGGCAATTGAAGAGCACGTCTAATAGCTTCGACGGTGACAGAGCAATTTAGGGTTTCAGTCACCATGCCACGAATACATGGAACGTTGCCGGGAGTGGTGGCAACAGTGGCAGTATACCAAAATCGTGCCAAACAGGCAGCATAGAATCGGGAAGGTACACCGGTGATGGCTCTTGCCAAAGGTGATTGACGAATGTATTCGATGAGGGCCTCATACCCTTTGTTAACCTTCGATTTGGGAATAGAGAGGGCATGTGCAGCATTGCCTCTAGATAGGCGAATCAGAGAGTGATCAGGTGCATTTGGAGCCCTAATTAGGTTGGGGTGGAGATTGAACAGTGGTCCTTGAACGACGTGTTCTTGAACCACCGGTTCCTCCGGTGCCGGTGCCGGTTGTGGGGCAGGTTGTGGTTCGACTGTTTGAGGTTGTTGTTGCTGTTGTTCCTCTTGCTGGCTTGCAGCACGTGGTGATTGCTGTTGTTGTTCTGCCATTGATGAGTGTAGGATGAAGATTTGAAGATTGAAAAGATTTTGAGAGTAAAAGTGTGTGTATTTTGAAAAATGAATAACCGAAGGTTATTTTGTAAGATGAAACACACTTTTATCCGTTGTGAGTGGGTGAAAAAGTGCAGGAGAGAGAAAATTACTGTCATCTGCAGGCGCGTGGGCAGATGTGACAGACTGGCACGTTTTCAAAGGGAGACAGACGGTTGACATGACATTTATACGGCTTAAACACTCATTACTCCCATACAGCATTAAATGCATCAGATTTTATTTCAAACAAATTGATTTAACACCTCAAAAATAATTTTTTTGTATTAAATACAAAATACTTTTGTTACATTTAATTATGTCATGAATTTAATTTAAATCATTGGAAGTAAATGAGTTTCCAGTTTTAAGGAATCATTAAATTTGGAGAGCTATTTATTATTTCATTTAAAACATTTAAGTAACCAAAATATAAAAGACCTTGCTGTGCTGGTTGTTTGACATGTAGGCAGTAAGTAAATAAAGATGACTTACTGGTTTGCCCTACACGTTGTAGAGCCAGCACACCAACAAAAGTTGTCTTTTATTTAAAGCTCAAGCATACCCAGCTCAGAGATGAGATAGTTAAAACGTTTCTCATCTAATGGCTTTGTAAATAGGTCTGCTAATTGCTGGTCTGTAGAAATAAAATGTAACTCAACATCACCCTTTTGAACATGATCCCTTATGAAATGATACCGAACATCGATGTGCTTAGTCCTTGAGTGCATCACAGGATTGTTGGTGATAGCAATTGCACTGGTGTTGTCACAGTAGATTGGAGTTTTTGTAACATGAACACCATAGTCCTTTAGCTGGCTTTGCATCCACAGTACTTGAGCAGTACAACTACCAGCAGAGACATATTCTGCTTCAGCAGTGGATGTGGACACAGTATTTTGCTTTTTGCTTGTCCAGCTGACTAGCCTACTACCCAGTAACTGGCACCCACCAGTAGTACTTTTCCTGTCTATTTTACACCCTGCAAAGTCAGCATCTGAATACCCAATTAGTTCAAAATCCTGGTCTTTGGGATACCAAAGACCACGTTTAGCAGTACCTTTTAGGTATCTGAATATTCTTTTTACTGCCAGCAAGTGTGACTCTTTAGGATCAGCTTGATATCTGGCACAGAGACATGTGGCGAACATAATATCTGGTCTGCTGGCTGTGAGATAAAGTAGGGATCCAATCATACCTCTATATTCAGTGATATTGACTGGTTCACCATTTGGATCAGCATCTATTTTAATGGATGCTGCCATTGGAGTCCCTATGTCTTTTAAACAGGTCAGACCAAATTTCTTTAACATATCTTTGATATATTTATCTTGACTTATGAATATTCCATCATCAAGTTGTTTGATCTGCAATCCTAAAAAGTATTGCAGATCTCTTTGTAAACTCATTTCATATGCCTTTGACATACGTTTTGAAAAATCTTGACAATGTTTTTCATTTTTAGAACCATAAATAATATCATCCACATATATCTGTACCAACAAGAGATCACCATCTATCTCTTTTGAGAATAGAGTGGTATCAATTGTTCCAACTTTAAAACCTATACCAGTGAGATACACATGAAGTGTCTCATACCATGCTCTTGGAGCCTGTTTAAGGCCATAAAGAGCTTTGTCTAACTTGTAGACATGGTCTGGATATTTACTGCTTACAAAACCAGGAGGCTGTTTGACATAAACTTCTTCTTGCAGCTTCCCATTCAGAAATGCAGATTTAACATCCATCTGAAATACTCTAAAGTTCATCCTAGCAGCATATGCTAAGAACAATCTGATAGCTTCCATCCTAGCCACTGGTGCATAAGTTTCCCCATAATCCAATCCTTCTTCCTGTCTAAACCCTTGAGCAACCAATCTTGCTTTGTTTCTGATAACGACACCATCTTCATCCATCTTGTTTTTAAATACCCACTTAGTACCAATGATCTTCTTTGTCTTATCCTCAGGTTCAGGTACCAATGTCCACACTTTGTTCCTATCAAACTGAGTAATTTCTTCTTGCATTGAACCAACCCAGCTAGGATCTTGAAGTGCTTCCTCAGGACACGTGGGCTCAATGGTAGACACAAAATTAACATGCATACAAAAGTTACTGGTAGCATGCCTCCGTGTTTTAACACCACTCGCAAGATTACCAATAATCTGCTCAATCGGATGCTCCCTTGTCCATTTGGTGTTATGAACAGGTGAGCTGGTTGTAGAACACACAGCATCTTGATCATCAGCTGGTTCAGATGAGTGAGCAGCAACAGAAGGTTGCTGATCAATATCAGTAGAATCAGTACCAGCTTGTGATCTCTCAGAACCAGCAGACCTAGGCTCAAGTTGCAGCACTTCAGTAGAGCCAGTAGGTCCACTTGGTTTAGACACAGATGGAACAGAATGTTCCATTTCATCATCAGAGAACCCAGCAGCATGGATTGGTGAGGGTTGTGCTGCTGGCTCTTCATCATCAAGAGCTTGCTGAGTAGGCTCTTCAAACAGTAACACTTCATCTTCACGATCAGTAGATGAAGCAGAGGCAGTTTCATCGAATGTAACATTAATGGATTCTTCAAAACAACCTCTTCTTTTGTTGTAGACCCTATATGCCTTTGACATGTTGGAATATCCAAGGAATATACCTTCATCAGCTTTAGCATCGAATTTTCCCAGCTGATCCCTATTATTTAGAATGTAACAGGGAGTGCCAAATACATGAAGAAATGAAATTGAGGGTCTTCTTCCTTTGAGAACTTCATAAGCAGTTTTCTGATGTCTTTTCACAATAAGAGATCTATTCTGGGTAAAACAGGCAGTATTCACAGCTTCTGCCCAGTAGGAATTCTTCAACCCAGACTCAGCCAACATAGATCTTGCTGCTTCAATGAGAGTTCTGTTTCTTCTTTCTGCAACACCATTTTGCTGAGGTGTTCTCACAGCAGAGAAATTTTGGGAAAGACCTTTGTCAGCACAAAATTCTTCTAATGTAGCATTTCTGAATTCTGTACCATGATCACTTCTTAGTTGCTTCACCAGTTGCCCATTCAAAAGCTCCATTCTTTTGATAAAATTGATGATTTCATCAGCAGCTTCACTCTTTTGCCTTAGAAAGAACACCCAAGTGTATCTCGAGTATTCATCAACAATAACCAGTGTATACTTCTTCCCACTACAGCTGGCCACATTCACTGGACCAAATAGATCCATATGAAGTAAGTGAAATGGTTTCTCAACAGATGAGATTTGCTTGGATTTGAACGAGGCATGGTGATGTTTCCCCTTTTCACAACCAGGACACAATCTGTCCTTCACATAAGACATTGTGGGTAGCCCAGACACCAAACTTCTACTGGATAATTTGTGAATATCTTTGAAGTTGAGATGTGAGAGTCTCTTGTGCCATAACCACTTCAGGTTGTCTGCTGCCTTCGAATAGAAACAAGTATCAGTTGTTGTGACTGCTGTGTTCATGTCAATTTGATACATGTTTTCATGACGTTTTGCAGTCAGCAGTGGCTTCCCTGTCTTATCAAAAATAGTACCAATTTTCTTTCTGAATTGGACTATCTTATTCTTGCTTGTCAGTTGGCTTATGCTGAGTAAGTTATGTTTAAGCCCAACTACATATGCAACATTTGAGAACGTGACATTCCCATTTGTCAAAGTACCAAAACCCTTTGTGTAACCCAACGAATTATCTCCATACGAAACAACTGGACCATCCTTTTCCTGATAGTCCATCAGCAGGGACTTACTTCCGGTCATATGTCTCGAACATCCACTGTCGAGATACCAGATTTGCTTGTTTTGAATGCCCTGCACAATAACTTAGAGATTAGTTCTTTTTGGGAACCCATCCAAGGATGGGTTCTGAAGGAGTCACCTTTGATGACTTCTTCTTTTCTACTGGCTTGCTAGAAGAAGCAGCAGATGGGGTTTGGGTTTGAGTACACTGGTTAGCCAGGTGAGCTTTGCTGCCACATTTGTAGCATTTTCTCACTTTTGGCTTTTGTGGCTGGTCATGCACAGATCTAATAAGGGCAGTAGGATCGGGTCGACTTTTAATTACTGCCTCAATTAGCTGGTCAAGCTTGGCTGTCATTATCTCAGTGATAGACAGCTCATCAGTCGAGTCAATTTTTGCTTTTCCCTTATGGGCAGCTATCCTTTTGGAACCAGTACCATGACCATGGCGAACTGTCTTTTCTTTATCATTTGACAAGTTAGCGTGGGAAGTTGCTGGCTTGTCTTCTGATGCTGATGAACCAGTAGGTATCTTAACTGCTGCCTTAGATTTGCCAGTATTTCGTTTCACTGGCTTGTCTGCAGCTACTGGGTGACCAGTAGATTGGTCATCAGCTGGCTTAGCACTGGTAGAACTCGAACACGAAGGGGAATCAGTTGGTTTAACTTTTCTCAAATTGTTTTCAGTGATTTCCCTTTTAATACGTCTTTCTTTCGGAGTCATGTAGTGGATGCTTGAGGGGTCAGTAGTCTCATCAATTGAGTTACTGGCTTCTCTTGCTCTAACTTCATCCTCCAAAATTTCTTTCATGGCAGGTGGTGGGGACACAGTAGGTCTAACAAATTTGTTTGTCACAACCATTTTACCTTCAACTATCTTGGCAAAAGTATTTGGCAAGACAGCTTCAGGATCAGTTTCAAGAATCGGGTCCATGAAAGTAACTTCTGCAATAGCAGCAGCAGCAGCATAGTCACCAGCAAAGAAGGCTTGAACTTGGGCAGGCACCTGCTCGTTAACACATTTAGCTGTGCGTTGAGCAGATGTGCACCATGAGGCAACAACTCTTTTGAGATTGTCCAGCTGGGTCTTGACTTCTGCTGCCTCAACGTGAAGAGTTTCTAAAGCAAAGTTTTGTTTTTCAAGTTTGGAAATTGTTTCTTTTAAGATCTTAATTTCATCATTTTTGCCTTTGAGTTTTTCATTTAAAGATTTGTTATTAGATTTCAAACTCTCTTCACGTTTGCAGCTTCTGCATAAATCAATTCTTAGGTAGTCAAACATTTCAGCTTTTTCATCATCAGTATAAGTTCGAAAATTATCAACCTTATACATCATTTCAGTTTTCCATTGAGGAGAATCTCTGTTATGATCAGCTTCCCTCATATCAGCCAAAAACGTACTACCACCATCATCCTCATCAGACTCCTCGACCTCTTTGGCCATCAAACACAGCTTTTTACCAGTAGCATAACCAGCACCATCATCATCAGTATCACTATCAGAGGATGAGGACGTGCTGGCTTCATCCCAGTCATGATGTTCAGCAACTAGAACCTTTTCTGGCTGTTTACTCTTCTTGTCAGTCTTTGCACTTTCCTTCATCTGAGCTTTCATAGCTTTGTACTTGTTTTTGTACTTATCAGCTTTTGAGAAAGAGTTAGCATGTGACGTGGAAGGTTTCTTGGACATGCATTCAGCAGCAAAATGTCCAACCTTCCCACAATTAAAGCACTCAGATTTAGGACCCTTGACTGTCTTGCTGTTGTACCTAGCATTTGGCTTTTTGCTCCATTTGTATGACTTGCTGGTTCTACTACGATTGAACCTTTTGAACTGCCTAGCCAGCAGAGCCATACCTTCAGCAAACCCTTCTACATCACTTTCATCTGTACTGCTTTCTTCAGACCCTGTACCACTTTCCTCAACACTATCAGCTGACTCTTGTTCTGCCAGTAACTTTTGAACCAGTAAAGCTTTTTGAGCTTTCTTCCATTTAGCAGCAGCAATAAGAGCAGCATCATCATTTTTAGATGATTTTGAAGTGGTGGGGGCAGACCTAAAGTTTTCTTTCATGTTAAGTTCAAACTTGGCTTCTGCCTTCTCATGATTCCAAAGGGAACTGTAGAGAGAAGACAGGTTAAAGTTCTTTAGGGTCTGTGTGGTTCTTAATGGGTCAGTAACAGGTTTCCATTTACATGGCAGTGCATCAATGAATTTGTTCACTTGTTCAAATTCAGTGTAGGTTACATTTAAAGTGGTCAGGTCTGCTATCAAAGAGTTAAACCTAATGAAGGTTTGCTTAAGGGTTTCATTCTTATAGGCAAAGAACATTTCATATTCTCTTTTAAGAGCAATCATCCTGTTCTGCCTAACTTCTCCCATACCCTCATAGGTGACATCTAGGTAGTCAAGCATAAGCTTAGCATTTTCTTTTCCCTTGATCAGTTTGAACAGTGGATTAGGCAAAGTTATGGCTAACAGGGTTCTGATTTTAGGGTCAAGACCAACTCGACGTTTATCCTCATCATCCCATCTAGAGGGAGTGAGAATAACCTCTCTGCCAGGGATGGCAGGAGTGTCAGCTGTTGCTGGTGCACTACCAACTGTCTCAGTGGGAACAAAAGGGCCATCTTTGGCAATTCCAGGCATGAGTGAATCCACAGACTCAAGATGTAGCATGAACCTTGCCTTCCAGGTTTCATACTCATCTTCATCAAACTTAGGTGGTCTGTTAGACGAGCCATTCTCAAGGTAAGCTGAGTTTGAATACGAAGCCATAAGAGAATTCAGATCCAAGATATTAATTATCAAGACTGAAGCTCTGATACCAGTTGTTGGTCCCTTAATAACAACAGGAGTATTGTAGAGGGGGGGTGAATACAATTCTTTTCTTAATTAACTAGTCAGTTAATCACGTTTAGTATTCTGTAGTAAATAAGATAGAGTCACAGGTAATTTTCAACTGTTATTCTTTATTGATTAAATCAGAAAGAATCACAACTATCCTTGGCGGAAATGATAGTTGGTTGATACAGATTACCTAGATTATAGCTAAGAGATAAACTAAAGCTATTACACGGTTTTGACTCTAACAGATAAACCCACACCACTACTTTTTACAATAGTGGATACAACAATATATATAGTAGTTCTATTAACTGTGTAATTAGTCTATTGTCCACTAGTACATTGGATGCTTTGTACTTGTGGGGACAATTGTGTCAGAAGGCGTGCTTTCCTTCTTTCCTCTTAGGTAGCTATTTGCTGGAACACACCCATTCGGTTTGGCACTACCATTTGATTTAAACAAATGGAATGTTGTGTTCCCTAGGTATGATTAAAGTATAACACATGTCTGCACATGCGTTCCACTTCTGCATTCCCACGTGGTCTTGTAAGGTCACTTGTCAGCCGCCGACTCCTGTCCTTTTCTGTTCAACTTTGTCTTCGACTTCTGTTGAATAGTGCGTTGATGTAGACCACTCTGGGAAACTACCATGCTTGTAATGGAGCATGGCTGTCTTGTGTTGTATGCTAATATCCAGACTTACTGGTCCTTCATATGCTGAGTCACTTGATATTCTTGATTTGCTGGGTGCACATCCTGTGCTGATTCGAAGAATACATATCTACCTTGTGCTGATAGACTAGGCAGCATACTAAACACTCGACACAGCTATATTAGCTGACTATACATAAACAAACGTGTGCTGGCTGCACATAACACTTTAGTGCAAATAAATATTGTTTTGTCATAATTAAATCCTTAATTATTTTGGGGACTCAACAGAGGTGCTCAAGAAGTTTAAGATGAATGAATGCAAGTCAATGAACACACCGGTGGATTGCAATCTCAAATTGTCAAAAGATGATGAAGGATACTTGGTGGACCCAACACAATACAAGAGTTTGGTTGGAAGTCTGAGATACCTAACCTGCACGAGGCCAGATATTCTCTACGGAGTTGGACTAGTAAGTCGATACATGGAAGCACCTACAATAAATCACTTGAAGGCAGCCAAGAGGATACTTCGCTACATCAAAGGTACGATTGACTATGGCCTGTTTTATTCGCCTTCTAATCACTTCAAGCTAGTTGGATACAGTGATAGTGATTGGGCTGGAGACAAAGATGATCGTAAGAGTACGAGTGGTTTCGTGTTCTATATGGGAGATACGGCGTTCACATGGAGCTCGAAGAAGCAACCCATTGTGACTCTGTCAACGTGTGAAGCCGAGTTTGTTGCAGCAACATCGTGCACCTGTCATGCAATATGGCTCAGGAAGTTACTAAATGAGCTTAAGTTTTTTCAAAAGGAACCTACAGAGATATATGTGGATAACAAGTCTGCGATTGCTCTAGCAAAGAATCTAGTCTTCCATGATCGAAGCAAACACATCGATACAAAATACCATTACATAAGGGAGTGTGTTACAAATAAAGAGGTGCAGATAAAGTACGCGAAGTCACTTGACCAAGTTGCTGATATTTTCACAAAGCCCCTAAAACACGAGACATTTCAGAGATTACGGAATATGCTCGGAGTGACGAAATCAAGTTTAAGGGGGGCTGTTGGAAACTAAACTTGATTTTGGGCTATGTGTTTTAGATTTGGGCTTGCAAGTATACAAATATTTTGGATCAAGATTATAGCCCATTATGTAGAAGCTTCTTGTAATATGTAGTAGTGAAAGTGTGTAGAATGTGTGTAGAATAATCTTGTAAAATATCTAGGTCTAGAAATACTAGAAAATATCTAGATAGTAGTAGATGATGGAGTGATCTAGACTACTCCATTGAGTAGTATAAATAGAGGGCTTCACCCCTCATTTGTAATCAAGCAAAGCAAGCAATAAGCAATAAAAGAAAAGCTTTCAAGATCAATCTAACTTCTAAAAATCATCAATCCACTCTTCCACAAATAATATACATAACCTCCTATTTCTAACATAAATGACTTTCCTTGTATAAGTTAAGCAAACTAGCAAATCGGCCAAGTGTTAAATGGTGCATAAAATTTTGATGGTGGAAATGCATGCATGCCCTGGTGGTATACTCTGCAGCCTCAATATCCTCATCAAATTTCCATGTAGCCATAAATTACGTATATGGTTCAACATATATCACATTAATGCTGAACAATTTTTTTCACGCTCGATGTGTTTTATTCATGAATCTAAACTCAAGAATATTTCTCATCTCATCTGCCTAAGTGTATTGTTCTAGTACTTCCTAATCGATGATTTTAAGACAATCTCTCCTTCGGTTTATCCAACGTCGCATAAATGTCTCATAAGTAGTGGCATGATTCTGGCCTCAGATACTGATCACGCCTAATTCTCCAATAACTGAGCAAACCCTATTTGAATATGGATTCCAAGGGTGTAAAACAAATGATTAGATTAACCTCACTTGATTAGATTGAATGAGTTAATATCTTAAGTGTTGATGAACTTCGATATCAACTGGAATCTCAATCGAAGTTGTATTTTTGACATAACAATGTTACGATATGATTTCAGCAGATTACAGTATGTGTCCAGTATGGTGTAATGAATAACCCATGGGGTGTATTTATAGATGTTTTGAGGGAATGATGACGTGACACATATTCCTTACATAATTGTAACAAACTTTTACCAAATTCGAGTGCGGACGTGGCGCGTGTCCCTTTCATTGGCATAACAAACAAATCATAACAAACTTTCCTAGTTTCATGGGCTGATGTGGCACACGACCCATTCGTGTGTTTGTTCCGGGACCAAATGCCTGCTCGAAGACCATGCTTTGTTCCGGGACTGTGTGATTATTTTGGAGTAGTGTGACTATTTCGGAATGGCGTGGTTATTCTGGAATGGTGTGTTGGATCCGTATATGATGTGACAGATGGACGTCATACCTTTAGGTAAAAGGTCTTACATATGAGTTTGCCCAATATGTATCCAAGTGCTTCTTCGCGGTATTTCTCCTGTCTGGGTAAGGTTACAACCGTTTTATATGTTCATTCATAAAACCTTTGTAGAAGTAACCGGGGTATTTGGCTAATTAGACCTTGATGTGGAAATATGATTAATATTCTCTCGGTGCTTCGTATTCGGTTGAGCGGTGCCGGTATCCGGCACACTTTTTCGGGTAGGATGGGCTTATGTGAAGTCACGGCCGACTCCTATCCGGGACAATTCTACCTAGATGCGTATTAGAATAATTTTCTAGCCGGTTTGCTTATTCATGACCGGGAGAAGTTATTTTCTCCTAGACCGCTATGCCGGTTTAATTCCAGATGGAATTTTGTCAAGTCATGTTGGAAATATAACCTTTTTTGATACTGATCAATATACATTTCATCAAGTCCCCCAGTTTGGTGACGCCAGCCAGAATGGCTGCATTACCAAACTTAAAAAAATGAGCCTAAATAGCTGATTGGACATTCATTAAATGTGTTTGTCTTTTGAAAAGACACTTTTTGCAGATACGCCTCTTTTGATGATTATTTTCTTTTTTCAAATTTCGAAATGATTTCCAAGGAGTGTCTTTTGCAACTTTTCATCATTACCTTTTTTGCATACGTGTCTTTGATCTTAACCGTTAGATTAAATCGCTTTAAACCTATAAATAGCGACTACTTGCATGTATCCCATTTTTTACAATCTCCAAACTTTCACACGCTTGTCATCTGCATAAAACTGTAATTTGCTCGAAAAAAGGTAACTGTTTTCTTCCGATATTCTTGTTTATTTATTATTTTTTTCTTTGAATTAATGGCGGATCAGCCTTCCACTTCGACTAGTGTAGAGATTGCAGAGTCATCGTCTAGGGATATGGTAGACTTTGATAGTGTCACGAGTCTATTTTGTCACGAATATCTCGAAGAGTTGGTAGAAAAGTATCCTTTCCTTGCTAAATATGTTCTGTTAGTTCCTGATCCCAACCATCGAGCCCATAAGCCTCCGCCAAACATGGTGAACATGTATGGAGCAGCCATCACGGTGGGCAACTTCCGGTTACCTTATTCGTAGTTCATGTATCAATTTTTTTTTACCATTTTAGAATAGCTCCTGCCTAGTTACATTCCCATGCTTACCAGAAGCTGGTTATGTGGGAAATGTACCTCAATTATCATCATATTCTTCCCACGGTTCACATGTTTCATTATTGTTTTACAGTATCAAAATAGGAGGTCGGATGGTTCACCATCAAACGAAGAGTTTCCTTTTGGTTTACTGGTGACATGGATATGTCATTAAAAGAATGACGTGAATCATTCTTTTTTGCTGGTAGAAAGGAGTTGCATGTTCATTTTGTCGCCTTGTGTGAATGGTCTGTGAAGGTGAAGAAAAGAGCCAATAGGGTTCCGATATTGAATGATGCCGAGAAGGCATGCGTGTCGGGTATCCAGAACTTCTGACTCCCCCAACGTCCGTATCCGGAGCCCATGCTTGTGATGAGGGGAGTGAGCCAACAATGGTCGGATCATAGCTTCAAGCCTGTCATTCGGTTCAATAGAGAAGATGTGGATTGATCCTAGCCCATTTTTATGCTCCCTTATTGAGTTTGTGTTAACTGTATATGTTTGTTTTAACAGTGATGGAGTCCGTCAATGCTATGACGTTTGGAGATCTAGAACTAATGTAGTTTGACAAAGTCGCTGTCAATCCGGGAGCTGAGCCTGAAGTTGTTCCACAGGACCTGGAACACAATATCGGTGATGGTGTCAAGCTAAACCTTCCGCAACCGACTGTTCCTGAGGATTAGTCTGTCATGAAGAGGAAGATCAAAGAGCTTCCCCAATTGAGGTCTAAGAAACTTAAATGTATTGGTTATGGTCTTGCTTATGTCTTTGTTTGTAATTTTGGATATTGCATAATGACTGATGTTTGTATTATATTTTTGTAGCTCCAGTGGGTTCTTCTTCTGGTGAAGGAATGGAGGTGTCTCAGGACACGGTGGTGATTGGGGATGATGAGAAGGGTGGTCACTGGTTTACTTTTGAGTAGCTTCACGATGCTGCATTTGACCCGCACATTTTAATGATCTCCCTCGAGCCTTCTCTCAGCTGGAACTTAACTATGATGGTTGTAAAGATGCTTTAGAGAAGGAATTCTCTCCTGCAGATCTACAAGCTATTGCTGCTCTTCCCCGAGATATGGCAAAGGTTATCCATGCTCGGGGCTTCTATGGCGTTGAACACCGTAGTTTTGGATACTCTTGCCACGGAAGATGAGGCGGATATAGCCCAAAAGGCTGTTGTTGAGGACCTTTAGTAGAAGCTAAAGACTGCTGAGGATTTAGTAAAGAATCTTCGCCGTCAGCAGGTGGAGAAGCTGGCGGAAAAGACAAGGAAATAGCATCTGCTTCTTTGCTGAATGATGCTGCAATGCCTGAGTGCAAACGACTGCAGGCTGCCTTGCCCTCCATACTGATGAAAGGTATCAATTCTAGCACCGTGAAGGGGCTCTTTGCTACCTATTTGAAGAGTTTTGCCTCGGTGAAGTTTCTACAGGTGGTGCGATTAATGTAGAGGCACCATCTTGGGGGTGAGGTTGCTTGTCATTCGGATATTGCAGGGAAGGTAAACTCGGATGCTATCCGGGAGTTCAAGGCGGCCGAACAGGCTTTGGTGGAGGTCAAGTTTGCAGGTTTTGAGGAGCTGTGTGCCTCAGATGGTGTAAGCGTGCAGCAGTTGTTAAATAATATGTTTGAATGATTCGTAATGAAAATGTCACATACTTTGTAATTTGTAGTGCTGACAGGTTGTTGGTAATGAAACTACATATTTGACTTATACGCTTTTTTTATGTGTACATTTTGATGATTGTTGTCTTTGTTTGAACTAGTTCGTGTCTTCATATGTACCATTTCGAGAAAGAAGGAAGGACATTCATTATCAAAAATCAAAAAGTCCTACCTACTTTCGAAATGGTGTCATCAGGAAAAATTAAGAGAATCATTAATGTGACCAAAAGTTTTGTAGTACTACTACGATATGAGGAAAAAGAGAGTCTGGGTTGTTAGGAGATTATATACTTCCTAACATTGGGATGTGTCGAAATTTGGTTATGGAGAATGAAGAGATAAAAAGGGAAGTTGATGACCTGCTTCAAGTAGGTGTCTTAAAACTCAGTAGTTCAAATGAGTCAAATTCATCAAATGTGTCATTAATAGCTGCCAAACAGTTTTTAGAAAATTATATCAAAGAAGAAGGCAAGGAGTAACGCTTCTAGGAAAAATTCCAAAAGATACATCAGGGAGTGGAACGGCAACTACAACAGTCTCACCAAAAGTATAAAGTGTGTCATGACCGACATCGTGTCCAAGAAAACCTCATGAAGGTGATATAGTATGGTTACACTTAGGCACATATCGGTTGCAGGGTTACAGATGGGGGCTCAAACCAATTCGGTTAATACTGTTTGGACCATCGATGCTCGATGAAGAGATGTTCGAAGCATTACCTTTGGTGGAGATTTCGTAGCATATCGTGAGACAAAGTCGGCTACGGGTACTATAGAAGAACACACCGTCGACTTCACCCGACATGGTGACCGAAGAGCATTTCGCATTGGTTTATGGCGTCAAGACGTAGTGAGCGTTGCAAAGTGGTTCATGGAAAACGTTGCTAAGTCATGTTTTCCTCACTCACCTATTTAGGCTCACCGGAGTTGAGCCTTGCCGGAGAAGGGGATGTGTGATCCAGAGTATCATAACAACCATCTTCGAGAAAATAGGGGGATGTGGAGAGAGTCAAACATGTTAACCAAATTGTTTGCTGTTAGTAGCCTCCATAACCAAAACATGCCCATGATCTAAAATATTGGACAATTACTTTGGATCATGGAGAAAATTGCCTCTGTTTACATTTAGTTATAAATTGATGTCAAGTTAGAGATAGGGGATGCCTCTTTAGTGTAATTCTAGTAAAACAATTAAAGAGAGTAATAAACTAACAAATAATTTAACCCCAATTGACAGTTTCTGTATCATTTTTTGTACTTTTATTTCCTTTCCTTATTTACGTCTCCAAACAAGTAGAGTGAATATTATATCCTTGTGAATTTTGTTGTGTTCTAAATTCATAACGGATCAAGTGGTATCAAAGCATTCGTTTTTGCATATGACAAATTAAAAAGCTTCTGCAAGATCGCACAAAGAATGGCCAAAAATAAGAAGAAAAAAAAAGTTAAAGACTAAGATATTCTAGTCATCTTTGATGAAGAAGAGGAGTGATCCGGTAAGATCTCAAACAACTCCAAAAAATAAGGTCGGCTAAGTCAAAATTTTCCATGATATTCTCAAAGATAATGGAATGTGGGAAATCGGATGCAGTCAACAACCTGCCCATGATCAACATACATGGAGAGTGTGGAGAACCAAGCTTCATTTACATCTTTTAGAATGAAGCAAAACAAAGGAAAAAAAATCACACAGTTGAGCCTTATCGGAGAAGGAGAGGTATGATCCGAGACGATCTCCCTATGTCCGAGAAACAAGGAAGTGGATGAGTGGCTCCTTGATTTTGTCAACTGAATTATGCATATCTCTCTCCACTATTTTTGGGTATCACCCATGTTCACATGTATGTCAATAAGTGGACGTACATGATAGTATGCTTCAGTTATTTTATTGTATAAATAGAATAATTGAAAGAGTGGAAAAGAGGATAAGCCTCTAAGTTACAAACAGAATTGTAATTGTAATATTAGAGAGAGTTGTCTTCTATCATTTGTCATTGTTGATCGAAGAGAAATAGGGATAGCCTCTAGTTGTTTTTACGTATATAAGTGCAAACACTAGAGATAAAAATAATAGCATTATTATTTAGCCCAAAAACCTTTGTTCTTATCTTCATAAAGTTCTACCCCACAATTCTTTTGTTGTTTACAACTGTTTCATGCGAACAACAAGAAAAAAGAGTAACATCGAATCCTTATAAATTTGTGTCAAGCTATCGAATTCATAACGGATTAGCAGTGGAGGCAACGACACCGAAATTCTGAAAAAACATTCTGCCCAGGATAACATTCGTTACCGTGACGGACTGAATGACATAGAAGTCGATGACTTCGCTTCGAATGTAGGGATAGATACCTAGTGTGACTGTTGCCTTGATCTTACCAACAGGTTTTTTGGTGGTTTAAGTGAATCCTGAGATGATTTCATTTGCTTGCCTCATTTTTCTACTGACACACCTTGGTAATTGGGATAGACAATGAGTGTAGAGTATATCAGTCTCACCTCCTATATTGGTGTACATTTCTTGTACCCAGAAACTGTCAATTAAACTTTATACCATGACTGGCTCTTCCCGGGACTTTCGCCCCGGTAACCTAGGAAAAGAAGTTTCAGCATCCATCCAGGAATTTTTTGTGAGTTGTTCGCTTTCCTCCACGTTATCATGTTGATTATCACTTTGTCTTACGCTTTTCCCCGCTTCTTTCCATCTTCTTTTTGTCAACTGGACATCTTATTTGGATCAGCCTTTTTGAACTTTTGACCCTGCAGCAAGTGGTTAAGTTCACTAGCTTTGATTTTCGCAATGATCTCTCAGATCAACACTTTGCATTCATCGGTATACTGGCCGAAGTCTTCATTGAATTCACAGTACTTGTTAGATTTCTGGCAGTCTCTTTTCTCCATCGGTGCCAGCGGAGTGAACTGAGCTTTGAGAGATTCTGTTAGCAGTATTTTCCTTGGAGTTTTAGTCAGGCTTTCGATCAGAGCCCCCTTGTCATATGACTTTCGAATGCCTTTGTCATACTTGTTGTTGTAATAACTTATACCGTGATTATTAAGAATCTTGTGATGGCTGTCACTTCTTCGGCTACTTTCATGCATGTGCCGGATTTCATTTCACCTCTCATCTTCCCATTTTTTCTCATCCCGGTGGTATCCGGCTTGCCTCTCCTGTCCTGATGTAACGACCCAAAAATATTTTGAGAAGACACTAGGAGCGCCGCTCCTAGGTTCAGGAGCGCCGCTCCTGGACGGGGAAAGAAAATGGGTCTTTTAATTAAATTGTAATGTATGAAGGACATTTTGGTACTTTCACTTATGGGACGAATTTAAGACCCCAAGGTCAGATCTAGAGTGTCATTTACTCCTCTTTCACCTACCTTATCTCTTCCACTTCAATTTTAGAGTGAGAAAGAGTTCTAGTGTGAGAAAGCTTAAATCAAGGAGGAAGAAGCTTGATTCGGGTCAAAGTGCGAGTATTAAAGTTGTTTATCTGTATCACTCTGTTTTTCTAAACATGACGCTCGGGGCGTCATTTGAAGTCCAAGAATGATTAATTAATGTTTTGGATGTAATTAGTTGACCACGTTGGACTTTGGGATGTTTTAAAAGTGAAATTGGAGAAAATCAGGTAAACTGTCGAGTTCGGGTGTGTTTTGTCGCGTTCTGGTCTGTCGTGATCCGTGACAAACATGACCGAAACGAGACAACTTCTGATGATGAGTTCTGACCACTTTATCGAGTTCCAGGTGAGTTTGTCGCGTCCTGGTGTCGCGAAACGCGACGAAGTGTTGCGAAACGCGACAAATGTCGCTGTAATGACATTTTTGACCCATTTTAATGGAATCTTTTGAGGGTGTTTTGGTAAATTCACATGTGGACGAGTTTTATACCCCAAATCAGTTCCAATGCTTATCTTATCTCCATTTTCACATCCAAACACTCTCATCTTCAAAGTTTAGAGAGAGAGGGAGATTCTAGAGAGAGATTTGGAGTTTTGATGAAGAAGTAGATTGAATCGATCAAAGGTGCGAGTGATAAAGTTGTTCCTTTCGTTCTCGGCTACGTTTTGATTGTTATGGTAAATTCTAAATCCGAATTTCATTGTTTGATTTGAGATTTCATGTTAGGGTTTTGAGATTGTTATTTGTAAAACCCATTTAGATGATGAAGAGGGTTTATGGAAACTCACTATTTTGATATTTTGCGGGTTTTGGGTTGGTTAATGATTTAAGCATGTTTAAGGTTTGTAAGTGGGGTATAATCACTAGTATTAAGTGATTTTAGGAGTGTTGGAACTTGTAAGACCCATTTGGGGGTAAAATGGGTGAATTTGGGTTATGTTGAGATAAGGAAAACCCTAATAGCTATGATCTTGGGTTTGGCCATGTGAATTGAAGTTGTAAGTGTTAAATTGGGTTGTTTAGTCACTAATACACTTGTAAATGATGGAAAAATTGTAAATGGGTCATGTTTGGCTAAAATGGTATGTATAAGTGTTGAAATGGGTCAAATGAGTTAAGGTCGACCTAATTGGGTGATATGGGTATGAAATACCCCAAGTTTGTGTTAATTGATGTTAGTAGACTTACATCACTAGTTTTAGTAATTAAAGATGAGTCTTGGCCATTTATGGGCGGTTTTGGGTGTAAGTGAGTTATTTAATGCTTTTGGGTCATTAAATGCTTGAGAGTGAGTATTGTGGTTAATTCCACAAGTTGTGTATTGAATTTGTACTTATGTATTAGGTACCTTGCTCGAAGCATACGGAAGTGCTAAATCACCACTAACGTGATAAGGTGAGTGGAATAATTATGCATGTATGTATATAGTGTATTTATTTGTGAATGTTATGGTATGAACCAACGAGCCGGTAGTACCATAACATGTGTGTGACGAGTGTCATGATGTGAACCACGAGCCGGTAGCATCAGAGTGTGAACCACGAGCCGGTGGCACTATAAAATGAGATGTGAACCACGAGCCGGTAGCATCAAAGTGTGAACCACGAGCCGGTAGCACTATAAAATGAGATGTGAACCATGAGCCGGTAGCATTAAAGTGTGAACCACGAGCTGGTAGCACTATAAAAGAGTATGACTCAAATGCGTAGTGGCGTGAACCAAGGAGCCGGTAGCGTCATAGCATTACGTATGGTGTGAACCACGAGCCGGTAGCACCATAGCGTTTATGGTTAACCATATGGTATTGTGTATGTGTTGTAGTGTAGCATATTATATTGTTTGAGTATATGCTATTGGTTATGCTAGCTTGCGATATTGGAGGTTATTAGCTTGATACTTGAGATGGTTTGCTAATTATGTTACTAGCATGTATGCGGTATGTGAGTAAGTGTATGCAAGTAGGTACATTATATATGTATATGTATAATTATTGCATTCACTAAGCGTTAAGCTTACCCCTCTCGTTGTTTACCTTTTTCAGGTATTGTGTATGTGAAGTTAGCTAGTCGTTAGACTAGATGTGTAGGAGCGCTTGGGCTCGATGGGGGTAGCTTTTGGAGTTTTGGACGCGGATTTGGGGATTTGGTAGTCCTCGGGATTATGCTCTTGGTATCGGGTTGGGTTATTGTGTATTAACCCGTATTTCTTGTGATCGGGTCATTATTGCAAATGATTTTGTAAAGTGTAATTTGTGTACCAAAGGTCATGATAGGTTGTTAAACATATCATTACGATGTTATGTTTTGATTAAAACAGAGTTGAATATGTATTGTATTAATGGGACCTAACTAATAAAAAAAATGTACTCCGTTTTTGGTTAAACGGATTGGGGTTGTTGCAAGTGGTATCAGAGCATAGTCTAAGGGAATTAGGTGACCTTGGAATAGGTGCCTAGTCTTAGACTTATTGACGGTTGTGCGTTATTTGCAGGACTTGTAGGAATACGGGTCGGTTTGAGAATTGATAGTGCCTTAGAGTAGGTGACTAACTAGGACTTGTGATTGTCCAAAGCGTGATTATGTGGGGCCTTGTTTCGTGTGTAAATTAGTGCCTTAAATTGCTAGTGCCTAATGTAAGTAGGCGAACCTGGACGTTGTTTTAGTGATAGTCACCTAGGTTGTAAGTTGACTTGTTGTTGCGGTGTACTTGAGTATTTATTATTATATTGTATATAGGTGTATATATACAGGTATCTATTGGTGTGGTGTCCTAGAGACGAATCTATTGGAGAGATTCAGATGTTTGGCAGTTTTGAGTGATCAAGTACGCGGTAAGGACTTTGTTCATTCGGGCACTGGGAGTTATCGCGTGTTATCTTGTGTGAATGTTGCGTCAGTCCGAGTAAAGTACTTTGCGTGTCCATGTGGAAATGATAAGGTACGCATTTGTAATAGTGATTGATCACCATTATTACGAAAGTGTATCTTGACACCAAGCATGAAATGACAAGTACCGAACGGAGGAAACGTGGCATGGTTGGGGTAGAACGGGACGAATTAGGAATCTTTTATTGGTTCCTAGGACATAGTGGTCTCGAGTGATGCGCTTGTTGTCACATCGAGTTCTTTGCGAGTCGGGAAGTGTTACTGTGGATTCGTTTGGTTAAGTGAGTGAGCCAACTCACGAGTTTGGTGCATGCTTAGTCACACTAAGTAGTGGGTGCATTTTGAGATTTGTCATTCATTGAAGTTACTCATTGATAATGCTAAAAACGAACATATATTTCATAGCATTATTCCTCAAGAAAGACAAGCTTTTAGTTGCAATTGTTCTATTTACAAGTGATATTCGTTTAAATAATAAAAGGTGAAGACAAAAGACAGATTCGACGAATTGAAGACGCAAACGACCAAAAAGCTCAAAAGTACAAAAGACAATCAAAAAGGTTCCAATTATTGATAAGAAACGTCTCGAAATCACAAGAGTACAAGATTCAAAACGCAAAGTACAAGATATTAAATTGTACGCGAGGACGTTCGAAAATCCGGAACCGGGACTAGAGTCAACTCTTAACGCTCGACGCAACGGACTAAAAATTACAAGTTAACTATGTATATAAATATAATATAATATATAATTAATTATATTAATTATATATATATTATATATATATAATAAAAACCGTCGGCAGCAAGAAACTCCAAGGGTGTGAGCTGTAAATATCTCTCCGCGACTCGCGGAGTTTTAAGGCCATTTTGCCGCGAGTCGCGGAGCCCCAAAAATCAAGTCTGGCTATAAAGCCAACCGAATTCTGATCAAATTTAATCATCTTTTTTCTCTTCCTCTTCATACGTAAATATATTTATATTTATAATTTATATTTTAATTTTAATTATAATTCTAATAATAAGGGTATGTTAGCGAATGTTGTAAGGGTGTAAGTCGAAATTCTGTCCGTGTAACGCTACGCTATTTTTAATCATTGTAAGTTATGTTCAACCTTTTTATATTAATGTCTCGTAGCTAAGTTATTATTATGCTTATTTAAAACGAAGTAATCATGATGTTGGGCTAATTACTAAAATTGGGTAATTGGGCTTTGTACCATAATTGGGGTTTGGACAAAAGAACGACACTTGTGGAAACTAGACTATGGGCTATTAATGGGCTTTATATTTGTTTAACTAAATGAAAGTTTGTTAATGTTAATATAAAGATTTACAATTGGGCGTCCCTATAAATTACCATATACACTCGATCGGACACGATGGGCGGGGTATTTATTTGTACGAATAATCGTTCATTTAACCGGACACGGGAATGGATTAATAGCCACTAGAATAATTAAAACAGGGGTGAAATTACATTCAAGGGTAATTGGTGTAATTGTTAACAAAGTAGTAAAACCTTGGTTTACACGCAGTCGATAACCTGGTGTATTCATTAAACAAAGTATTAAAACCTTGTTACAATTCGAATCCCCAATTAGTTGGAATATTTATCTTCGGGTATAATAATAATTTGACAAGGACACTTGCAATTTATATTTATGACTGATGGACTGTTATGGACAAAAACCAGACGGACATATTAAATAATCCAGGACAAAGGACAATTAACCCATGGGCATAAAACTAAAATCAACACGTCAAACATCATGATTACGGAAGTTTAAATAAGCATAATTCTTTTATTTCATATTTTATTTCCTTTATTTTATATTTAATTGCACTTCTAATTATCGCACTTTTATTGTTATTTAATCGCACTTTTAATTATCGTACTTTTAATTATCGCAATTTAATTTTATCGCATTTTTATTATTCGCAATTTCATTATCGTTATTTACTTTACGCTTTAATTTAAAGTCTTGTATTTATTTTATATTTTACATTAGGTTTTAACTGCGACTAAAGTTTTAAAATCGACAAACCGGTCATTAAACGGTAAAAACCCCCCTTTATAATAATAATATTACCTATATATATATATTTGTATTTTTATAAAAATAAACTAATATAGCGTTGAGCTTTGTTTAAAGATTTCCCTGTGGAACGAACCGGACTTACTAAAAACTACACTACTGTACGATTAGGTACACTGCCTATAAGTGTTGTAGCAAGGTTTAAGTATATCCATTCTATAAATAAATAAATATCTTGTGTAAAATTGTATCGTATTTAATAGTGTTTTCCTAGTAAAATAATAACTATTTTATATACACCTCGTTCGACATCAAGTATTTTTGGCGCCGCTGCCGGGGAACTATCTTAAAAGCCGGAAGCGCAACGCTAATATTAAAAAAAAAAGATTTTCATCTACTTTTATTAAAAGTCGTTTTTGTAAAAATACGTTTTAATTATTGAAAAATATAAAAAAAAAGAAAAAACAAAAATATAAGTATTTTTAGGATTTTGTTAAATATTTAAGTTTTATAAGTTTCTTTATTTTTATTTTAGTTTATAAAAATATAAGTTTTAATTTTAATATCTTTTATTTAATTAAAAAACAGAAAACAGAAAATAATAAAAAAAAAAAATAAAGAAAAACGCGTAAAAAGTAAAACCTGTCAACTGAATTCTGGATCCCCGCGACTCGCGGGGATTTCTTCTTTATTTGCAGCGACTCGCGGAGGGTTTCTGACACACGGACAAAAACCCTAATCAAGCATTGATTACGGGTTTTAATTTATTATTATTATTATTAAAACTTAATTTTTATTATTATTATTATTAGTTTTATTTTTACTTTTACTTTTTATTTATATATTTTAGTTTAATTAGTTTTATTAAATTGTAAAATTAGTAATTTTATAAAATAAATAATATAAAAATAATATTTTTATAAAAATTGTACTTTTTACAACTTTTTGTATATTTTTATATTTTGTACCTTTTTAATCGTTGTAGCGTAATATTTGTATTTTTAGCTCATAATTAATTTTAAAATTAGTTTTTGCTATAATTATTTTTACTCCTAGATTTTAGGCTTTGCCGTAGAATTCCTTAAGTGCTTTTTCTTTAGACTAAGATTTAGGTGCTTTAGAATTTTGCGACGCCTTTTTAAGTTTTAGTTTTTTTTTTTTTTTTTAAAGTTATTTCCATTTGGGATTTAGTTTTTCCTGTAAGCTTTAATATTTTTAGACTTTTTACTATGTATCAATTATCATTCCAATTAGTAATTTCAATTTGCGATTATAATTTTAAGTTAGTTGTAGTAATAAGGTTAAATTAATTAAGTATTTTTAAGTTTTTATAAGTTTCTTTTATTTTTCCGTCACCTTTTATTTTTCAACCATTTTTTCTTTTTCGACCTTTTGCGACGAACTCTTTGTCTTTCTTATTTCTCGCCATTCTAGTTTTTAGGACATAGATTTTTATTCTACTTCTTATCTAAATTTCTTAAAATTACGAAAATTTATTTTGAGTGGTTAAATTAATAGACATCAAAATTTTCTGGTTCGTAGTAATAGTTGGATTTGTACGTGGACCGGGTTATTGGAGCCAAACAGTCTTCAATTATATTGAGACCAAACGAATCCTGCCCCTCTGCTGCATCTTTTGGCTATTCGAAACGTGGGCAAAATCAGAAAAGTCTATTGATTGGATAACTTATTATAATTTTTCTTTCCTTTTTAAAACTAATAGGATATTCTGTGAATGCACCGAGCAAGACGTTCATCACCTTTTGTACGTTCACCACCTGTAACTCGATCAAGACATCGTTTAACAAATATAACCGCCGTTGATTTTTCTTTAGAATCGTCATCCAGTCGACCAAGTACTTCAGTTCAAATTTCCGATAATCCATTTTTTGAACCCAACCTCACAATTGAGAATCCAGAAAATATTCAGGAACGGTTCGTAGATCCTGAACCATTAAACTTTCCTCCGGAACCACCAATCATTCAAACAGAGATTGTTGAGGAACGAACCATTAAATCTGAAGCATCTAGTGATACCGATTCAACAAATTCAATTATGGAGAATCTGGAACCTTTAAGTATGGAAGACCGAATGAGAGCTAAACGCACTGGCCAAGGTCACGCAATTACTCATCCAGACATTAATGCGCCAGATTATGAAATCAAAGGACAAATTCTACACATGGTGACTAATCAATGCCAATTTAGTGGTGCGCCGAAGGAAGATCCAAATGAACATCTACGTACCTTTAATAGGATCTGCACACTATTTAAAATACGAGAAGTGGAGGATGAACAGATATATCTCATGTTATTTCCCTGGACTTTAAAGGGAGAAGCCAAAGATTGGTTGGAATCGTTACCTGAAGGGGCGATTGATACATGGGATGTTTTAGTTGACAAATTTCTTAAACAATTTTTTCCCGCATCTAAAGCCGTAAGACTTCAAGCAGAAATTGTTACGTTCACACAGAAGCCAAATGAAACTCTATATGAGGCGTGGACAAGATATGGAAAATTGCTAAGAGGATGTCCGCAACATGGTTTAGACACCTGCCAAATAGTACAAATATTCTACCAAGGATGCGACATCACTACAAGAAAAGACATAGATATAGCAGCTGGTGGTTCGATTATGAAGAAAACCGAAACTGATGCTTACAAAATTATTGATAACACTGCTTCCCACTCACATGAGTGGCACCAAGAAAAAGATATCATTAGATCATCTAAAGCAGCTAGAGCCGATTCTAGCCATGACTTAGATTCCATTTCCGCAAAGATAGATGCTTTCGAGAGACGAATGGAAAAGATGACTAAGGATATTCATGCTATACGAATTAGTTGTGAGCAGTGTGGAGGACCACATTTGACAAAAGATTGTCTCAGTATTGAATTAACAATGGAACAAAGAGAGAATATTTCATACATAAACCAAAGGCCTGGAAATAATTATCAGAATAATTATCAACCGCCAAGACCGATTTACAATCAAAACCAGAATTATAACCGAAATATTCCATACAATAACCAACAAGGTCCTAGCAATCAACAAGTATCCAATAATACTTACAATCAGCAAAGACCGAATTTTCAAAACAAACCACCACAACAAACCGATGATAAAAAGCCGAATTTAGAAGATATGATGACGAAGCTAGTTGAAACTCAAACGCAATTTTTCACATCTCAAAAACAAACAAATGAACAAAATGCTCAAGCATTTAGAAATCAACAAGCTTCTATTCAAAATCTGGAACAAGAAGTAAGTAACCTAGCAAGGTTAATAGGTGAAAGAAAACCAGGAAGTTTACCTAGTGATACAAATGCTAACCCCCGGAATGAAACAGCTAAAGCTATTACCACAAGAAGTGGTACAACACTTAAACCACCTGAAATACCTGTAACTTCTGATGAAACTATTCCTACTCCACAAGAACCACAACCTGATCAAGATAAGGAAAAAGAACCGGTAGTTGAAAAGGTTAATAAAGATAACACAGTTAAGGATAAACCTTATGTTAAACCATATCAACCACCACTTCCTTACCCGAGTAAAATGAAGAAAGAAAAACTTGAAGCCGAGCAATCCAAATTCTTGGATATGTTTAAACAGATAAATGTAAATCTTCCTTTCATTGACGTGATTTCAGGAATGCCAAGATATGCTAAATTCTTGAAAGATCTAATCACGAATAGAAAGAAAATGGAAGAACTCTCGGCTGTTACTATGAATGCCAATTGTTCAGCAGTGCTGTTGAATAAGATACCAGAAAAACTATCTGATCCAGGAAGTTTCACAATTCCATGTTTTCTGGGTAGTCTTAGTTCAATAGAAGCATTAGCAGACTTAGGTGCTAGTATAAATCTAATGCCGTATTCACTATACGCTAAACTAGACCTTGGAGAATTGAAACCAACCAGAATAAGCATACAACTAGCCGATAGATCAATAAAATATCCTAGAGGGATAATGGAAAACATGCTAGTTAAAGTTGGTACTTTAGTATTTCCAGTAGATTTTGTTGTTTTGGACATGGAAGAAGATTCTCAAGTTCCTCTCATATTAGGAAGACCATTCTTAAACACGGCTAAAGCAATGATAGACGTGTTCGGTAAGAAACTGACCCTAAGTATAGAGGATGAGAGTGTTACCTTTTCAGTTGATAGAGCAATGCAACAACCACAATCTGCAGATGATACATGTTATTATATTCAAACTATAGATGCACATGCAGAATTATTAGAAGAATTTCCAGAATTACAAGGAACAGGAGAATGTTCTTTAGGAGAAGGTAATGAACCAATTGATGAAGCTGAAATGTTAGCTACACTTATAGCTAATGGATATGAACCAACAACAGAAGAAATTCAAATGCTAAAAGAAGAAGACAGATATCGATATAAATCATCGATAGAAGAACCTCCGAAATTAGAGTTAAAGCCACTTCCAAACCATTTGGAATACGCTTATTTACATGGTGAATCTGAATTACCTGTAATAATATCGTCTTCTCTTACTGAAAATGAGAAATCACAACTCATTTCTGTGTTGAAAGCTCATAAACCAGCTATTGCATGGAAGATTCATGATATTAAAGGAATAAGTCCTTCGTATTGCACACATAAAATCCTTATGGAAGAAGGTCATAAAACGTATGTGCAACGCCAACGAAGACTAAATCCTAATATGCAAGATGTAGTTAAGAAAGAGATTATTAAACTGCTAGATGCAGGTTTGATATATCCAATTTCTGATAGTCCATGGGTAAGCCCAGTTCAATGCGTGCCGAAGAAGGGTGGCATGACTGTCATCACAAATGAGAAAAATGAGCTTATTCCTACTAGGACTGTAACAGGATGGCGTGTATGTATTGATTATAGAAAATTAAATGACGCCACCAGAAAAGATCACTTTCCCTTACCTTTCATAGATCAAATGTTGGAAAGATTAGCCGGAAATAGTTACTATTGTTTTCTAGATGGATTTTCCGGATATTTTCAAATTCCAATAGCACCCGAGGACCAAGAGAAAACCACATTCACGTGCCCTTATGGTACTTTTGCTTACAAACGCATGCCATTTGGACTTTGTAACGCCCCTGCAACCTTTCAAAGGTGTATGATGGCGATTTTTCACGACATGATAGAAGAATGCATGGAAGTATTCATGGATAACTTTTCAGTCTTCGGTGATACATTTAAATCATGTCTAGTTAATCTGGAACGAATGCTAATTAGATGCGAAAAATCAAATCTAGTACTTAATTGGGAGAAATGCCATTTCATGGTTAAAGAAGGCATCGTTCTTGGACATAAAATTTCAAAAGAAGGAATTGAAGTGGATAGAGCTAAAGTAGATGTAATTGCTAAACTTCCACATCCCACCAATGTTAGAGGAGTTAGGAGTTTTCTAGGGCATGCCGGTTTTTACCGACGTTTCATAAAAGATTTTTCTAAAATTGCCACTCCTATGAATAAACTCCTAGAAAAGGATGCGCCATTCATCTTTTCAGATGAATGTATCAAATCTTTTAATATTCTTAAAGAAAAACTCACTAATGCACCGATCATGATAACACCAAATTGGAATCTACCATTTGAACTAATGTGCGATGCAAGTGATTTTGCAATGGGAGCCGTTTTAGGACAAAGGATTGAAAAACGATTTCAACCTATATATTATGCTAGTAAGACATTACAAGGAGCACAAACGAACTATACAACTACTGAAAAAGAACTCCTTGCTATTGTCTTTGCTTTTGACAAATTTCGATCATATCTAGTTCTAGCAAAAACGGTGGTCTATACCGACCATTCTGCTCTTAGATACCTATTTTCAAAACAAGATGCTAAACCAAGATTAATCCGTTGGATCTTACTCTTACAAGAGTTTGATATTGAAATCCGAGATAAAAAAGGAGCAGAAAATCTCGCCGCTGATCATCTTTCTCGTCTTGAAAATCCCGAATTAGAAGTTCTGAATGAATCGGCCATACAAGACAACTTTCCTGATGAATATCTATTGAAGATAGATTATAAAGAAATCCCATGGTTTGCAGACTATGCAAACTACTTAGTTTGTGGATTCCTTGAAAAAGGATTATCGTACCAAAGACGAAAGAAATTCTTCAGTGATATAAAACACTATTTCTGGGAAGATCCACATCTGTTTAAAAGTTGTCCCGATGGAATAATACGCCGATGTGTATTTGGAGATGAAGCTAGTAAAATTTTAAACCATTGTCACACAGGACCAACAGGAGGGCATTATGGGCCTCAACTAACAGCAAGAAAAGTTTATGAAGCTGGATTCTATTGGCCTACAATTTACAAAGACGCACACCTTCTTTGCAAATCCTGTGATGCATGTCAAAGGGCCGGAAAAATAAGTCAACGTGATGAAATGCCACAAAATGTCATCCAAGTATGCGAAGTATTTGACATTTGGGGTATTGACTTTATGGGTCCATTTCCAAAATCTCATAATAATCTATATATACTCGTAGCCATTGATTATGTATCTAAATGGGCGGAAGCACAAGCTCTCCCAACTAACGATGCACGAGTTGTAGTCAACTTTTTAAAACGTCTTTTTGCAAGGTTTGGAACACCGAAAGCTTTAATAAGTGATCGGGGTACTCATTTCTGTAATAATCAACTTGAGAAAGTTCTTAAAAGATATGGAGTAACTCATAAAATCTCCACCGCATATCATCCACAAACAAGTGGACAAGTTGAAAATACCAACCGAGCTTTAAAACGTATTCTAGAGAAAACCGTAGGATCAAATCCAAAGGAATGGTCCATTAAATTGGAGGATGCACTCTGGGCTTTTAGAACAGCCTACAAAACTCCAATTGGAACCACACCTTTTAGACTTGTTTATGGAAAAGCATGTCATCTTCCAGTAGAAATTGAACACAAAGCATTTTGGGCTTTGAAAACATGTAATCTTGATTTACATGAAGCCGGACGTCTACGATTAAGTCAACTAAACGAATTAGAAGAATTAAGACATGAAGCATACGAAAATTCGTTAATCTATAAAGAAAGAACGAAGAAATGGCATGATAAAAGAATCAGAAGTTCAAAAGAATTTAAAGAAGGAGACAGAGTTCTTCTTTTCAATTCACGATTCAAGCTATTTCCTGGAAAATTGAAATCAAGATGGTCTGGACCATTCATAGTCAAAAGAGTTTTCCCATACGGAACGATAGAATTGATGAATTCAAATGGGATTGAATTTAAAGTTAATGGTCACAGAGTTAAACATTACATACATGGTACGATGGAAGTCGACAACGAAGTTACTCACAATTTCGACACCACAGCTAACTAAGTGTGGGGAGAATCAAGTCTTTAAAGGATAATATGTATTTCTGTTAGAGTTAGATTGTCTGTTTTCGTGTAGTTCTCGAAAATGGAACACGTATGGTCTTTCCCTAGCAGACCCTAAAGAACTAGTCTTCTCCCCCCATTCTGAATTTTTATTTTTTTAGGTTTTTACGAAATGAAGACTGCCTGTGAACTAAACCATGGTCTAATGCTACACGCTTTGATCACTAAAAGAAATAATGACATACTACCGAGTGAAATAGTATCAGTAATCAGAGAAAGAATGGACGGAGTTAGAAAAGGATCCAGATGCGAAGATAATAAGTTACAATTTGGTAAAGGAAAATCAAAATCCGCAGCGAAAAGAAGAGCACGACACCTAGAACGATGTCACAAATGCGGAAAATGGTCACATGGAGGTAAATGTTCAAATAATCAAACCTATTCAAATACCGAATTTGTTACTTTATGCAGAGACGGACCGTTCATATGTTTAGAAGAAAAGACAATGAATGCTAGAGGTTACGCCTATGCAGCCATGGAAGACCAATTAAACCGACTATCTTATGAATATAATAGATCATATAACTAAGAAATCTATTTCACAGGTATGTCTGTACAGTTTTTATTTTTATTTTTATTTTTAACCTTTTGATAATAAACGCTAATTTGTTCGCTAAAAAGTATTAAATTGGTATTAAATAAAATTAGGTTTGGCGACCGAAATTATTGATATCGTTCAAAAATTTATTACATCACTGCGAAATTTAACGTTTATTCTTAAGGTATAAATATCTTTAATCAATCAACCCAAAATATTTCAAAAATTCGTCATGAGTTAAATTAGGTCTTGGAACCGAAATTACTTTACCGAAAAGAGGGGCGCATATTTTTGATAATATTTGATTGATTAAAGTGGGATAAAAAGACAAAAAGATTTTTAATTTTATTTTTACCATGTTTTTAAAATTAATATTTAAATCTTAAGTTAATATTGTAAACTTTATAAAAACAATATTTTTAAAATTGTAAATATTTGAAAAATTAATATAAGTTTGGTGTGAATTTATAATATAAAATTTTAAAATAAGTTTGGTGTGAATTTATAATATGAATTTATAAATTAAGTCTGGTGTGAATTTTTAAAATATGAATTTTTAATTTTATGCATTTCAAATTTTAAGTTTGGTGTGAATTTTTAATATTAATTTTGAATTTTATATTTATGTTGTGTGAATTTAAAAACAAAAATTTACTTTATCTCATTAAGTTAAAAATATGATTTTTAAAATTCGTCGTAAGTTGAAGACTAGGTCTTTGAACCGAAATTGATTTACCCGAGGGAGGGACGAGAACTTTTATTATCATTATTTTTAATCTTATTGATTTAAAGTATACCAAAAACATTAAAAAACCCAAAAATCTTAGCTTTTAAAACAATCGCTACAAAAAGACAAATTTTAAAATTTTGTCGAGGAACGGACTAGGACATCGATCCGAAACGACCTCGTCCTAAATAACAAGGGAAACAAAATTTTAAAATTAATTTCTTAATTGTTTTATAAGTTAAAGATTATAAAAAAAAAAAAAAAAAAAAAAAAAGGGTAAACTCCGCGACTCGCGGAGTTTTAAGTGCAAACCTCCGCGACTCGCGGAGGGACCAAATTACAGAAAAAAAAAATAAAACAGCTGAAACGATCAGTTCACTCCCACAACCAAAAACACAGAAAAATACTGCGAAAAAGAACCCGAAAAAACCCGAAAATCACCCCCAAAAATCTCAATTTTTAACCGTTAATCACCAAATTTTTTGCTAAAATCATGTTGAGAAGGATGATATCTAAGAACTACTCAAGAAAAACGGTAAATTTCTACACCTAAACACCATTTAATTCGAATTTTAGTGTTCTTGAGCTATTTTTCCCCAATTTGATTTTGATGCTTTCTAGTGTAATTAGACTTAAATTGTTTATGTATTATGCTTGTATAACCTAGATTGATGCTGTTTAACATGATTAGAAGCCTTAAACTTCAAATTTTGAATAATCTAGGGTTTGTGTTCTTGAGCAATTTGGGGCTTTTTGATATAAACAGGTTATGGCCGATTTTTGTCATGAATTGTTGCTAAATTGAGTAGTGTAACATGTCTAGGTAGTTAAATGATCCAAACTTTGAGCCTAAACATGATTTTGAGAATTAAAGTGGACTTTTTCAAGTCCAAAATTCATGAACTTGATTTTTGAAAGATAATGCCATTTGAGACTTGTTTATTTGCTAGTAATGATTATTTTGACATGTTATTTGAGTTGAATGCTTATGAACTTGGTGAAAATTTTCGTATATGCTTATTTGAAAAAGTGTAGATTTGATAAAAATGTGAAAATAAGCTTAAGTTTGATATAAATTGATAATGTCATTGTAATTATTTTGATTGATGATTTTGCTGACACTAATGCATATTTGGATGCACAAAATTTGTGTTTGATGTGTTTTGCAGAATGAAAGGGGTGAATCTTCATCCCAAGCCCGCCATGCTCCTGCTGAGAACTTGGAACAACAGGAGGTAGATAACTACTACAAGCAGGATGTACCTCATCCAGTCATGACCTTTTCAGATATGCACTTGGAACAGTTGCACCCGAACCTGAGATTTGACAGACTTTGGATAGATTATCCAAAATATCAACGGGGTTTGCATACTCTTCATTCCAAGGTTGTTGAGGTACCAAGGGTCATAGAATGGGGACCCTTGGAAGCTGTAGAATTGGCCGGGCCAATTAGGGAATTACTGGTACAGAGGTATGGTAATTCTTCTTTTAATGACTGGATATGTTTATTCACCATACGCAGACCTGTATATAAAGTGTGGTGTGAAGAGTTGTTATGTAGTATAGAGTTGAATGATCGGGTAGCTAGTTTAACCGATCGTTCTTTTATTAGATTTTTGTTAGGCGGTTCGATGCGCCACATGTCTTTACTGGACATGGCTCAGGCTTTACGTATATATACGCCTGAGGAATTAGCGTCTGCCGATTGTAGAGGATTGATACTAAACGGTAGGAAAATAGATGAAAATTTTGATACACACGGTGTGTGGAGTCAAATGACAAGCCATCACCGTTTCAAAGGGGGAAACTACTCTTATTTGGATATAGATAGAGCCGAATTAAGAGTAATACATAGGTTTTTAGCTAATTCGATTACACAAAGGGGTAAAAACAAAGAAAAGGTAAATGAACAAGATTTGTTTTACCATATGTGTATTCGAGACCCACACAGCGCTGTAAGTATACCATATTGTGTGGGTTATTATTTATCAGCTATGGTTCGAGGGATGCGTCCACATAGCATAATAGGAGGTGGTATTTTTATTACTTTGATTGGTGAATATCTCGGTGTGGATATAAGTCGGGGGGGATTATTAGTAGAAGAGCCGGAACCCCGCGACACTATAGGTTTAAATGTATACCATGGTGCGATAGTTTTGAAGCGGCGAAATAACGCCGCAGTACGATACAATGGTAGACATCCACAGGTAGAGAGAAACCAGGAACAAGGTAATGTAGGAGGGGGGAATGAGATGCAAGAAATGCATAGGTTTATAGCTTCTCAGGAATACGAAAATGCTAGACAGAGAGCATTTGAAGATTGGCAAGTTCATCAGAACCAGATCATAGCGCATTGCCAACATATAGGTAGAAACTATATTCCTACACCGAAACCCGTCTTCCCTCCTTGGTCGATAGAGATGCAGCCACCATATCCTACGTATGACCCTGCCGAAGCATTCTATAGCACTTATGGTTATGCGTGGAACCCCTATTGGTACCAATATCATCCTTAGTTTACTTTTTATTTTTTTTTATTATTATTTTGTAATTTGTAATTATTGATACATTTAATATTTTTGTTAATATTGTAATCATTTTTATAATTATCTAACTTTTATTCTTAGATTTTAAAAATTTTTGAATGTGGGGTAATAAACCAAACTTCAAAAATATGTATATATGTTTGCAGTTTATCTTATGTATACAACAGGGTAAAACAACGCATTTTCAAAGACTGGCATTAAGTTCAGCAAAAGCAAGTAATTTTGACGACAAGATGCAAAATATATGTGAAATAACAACAAGACGGAATGAACAAATGATGTGCACCATTTATCATTCAGCAAACAAACGCCAATATATTTGGAAACTTTGGTAAAAATTTAATCATTTTCACACAAATCACCCTCAATAATTTAAATTGTTACTGATTTCTTGCAAATGAGGGCATTGCAAGATCTTAAGTGTGGGAAGGGATTAAATTCTTTCGGATTTTAAAATTTTTATATTAAACACTTGGTTATCATTAAAAATACTAGTAAAGCAGTAGTTGTATTAGAATCTAGTGCTCTCTGATAAAAAAGAACAGCCCTAGTCTTATATACTGACTACCCAATTCTAGTAAAATTTTTCAAAATTTTCAATTAAATGAATTAAAATCATGTTTATACATATTTATGAACGATAAAACTAGGTTTTAACACCGAAATTATTGTTACCTCGGAAAGGACATAAATTGAGAAACAAACTAAAATGTTAAAATTCATTTAAAATGGAATAGAGGACGATAAAAAGAAAAAAATAAAAAGCCAAGTGTGGGAAAATTTACCAAGTTATTTTAAACATATGCCACATATATTTGTAACAAATAACTGAAAATACTTTTGCTTTGAACTAAACTAAACTGTTTTACCCGATGAAAGAAAAGAAGAGATGGATCTACACGATGAATCAATTCCATCATTAAAAGGAAGTAAAGTCTTCCGAAAAAGACACGCGCTTCTTGATTTAGGTCATGAAGTTGTCGTCCAGACCAGCTGTAGGTTGACGAAAAATCTAGAAAAGTCATCACTAAAATCAGCAGGAAATCCACGGACCTCAGCATTAAACAGGGTCGCCAAGTGGTCAGATTTATCCTAACCATGAGAAGGATTTATCTCGTACAATTGGGGGGCACCGTGCAAATTAGCTAGATAAGACTAATGAATCAGATCCCCAGAAAGGATAATCTCCTTAAAGATTAAAAATCAGCTTTTAAGACTGATATTACTCAATCCTAGAGATTGACCTTAAAGATTGAGAATTCAAACTCATGGAATTCAATGATATCTAAACTCGAGCTTGAACGAGAAAATATTTTGATCAAAAATACAAACCGATTTGTTTTCTGAAAACCCATTTTCAATGCGTTCATTACCATTGAACGTAAAATCCTAGGAATTCACCTGAAATTCATTAGGTCACCTGAACTAAATCGGGTGTCAACCGTAAGAACGGTGGTTGCATAGCATGGTCAAAGACTGGACCTTGTGCCAGACCGACAAATTATAAGGGTGAGCTTTACTATTGCTCCTACCAAGGATAGTAATTGCGTCCGACACGTTATAGACCATAATCAAAAGCATGTCACGGGACATTGCCTTAAACAGTTGCTTGTTCAACGCTTTCCTTTACAACCGGACGGTAGTTTGCCGAAAGGTAATATACGGAACAAGTAAACTGGACGTGTTGCTTTCCAAATACAAGGTTAGCAAGTGGGTGACACAAAACCGCAAGTTTTGAGCTAAAATTTTCAAATCTGAAACCCACCAAACCCACAAAAATATTTTGCAAACACCGGTAAAGGGTTATTCCGGAAAACTTATCTAGGGTAAAAACTAGATTTAATTTTCAAAAAAATCAAATGTTTTCATAAAGATCCAATTTCCTTAATGGATCTAAATTTTTATAGTCATGTGGGACTGTAAACCATATCGTTACTACCATTGTTTATACCGCCGTATAGAAATCACTGATGTACAAAGTGTGAAGAATAAAAAAGTGATTCTAGTATTTCAAGACAATATTGCTTGAGGACAAGCAACGCTCAAGTGTGGGAATATTTGATAATGCTAAAAACGAACATATATTTCATAGCATTATTCCTCAAGAAAGACAAGCTTTTAGTTGCAATTGTTCTATTTACAAGTGATATTCGTTTAAATAATAAAAGGTGAAGACAAAAGACAGATTCGACGAATTGAAGACGCAAACGACCAAAAAGCTCAAAAGTACAAAAGACAATCAAAAAGGTTCCAATTATTGATAAGAAACGTCTCGAAATCACAAGAGTACAAGATTCAAAACGCAAAGTACAAGATATTAAATTGTACGCGAGGACGTTCGAAAATCCGGAACCGGGACTAGAGTCAACTCTTAACGCTCGACGCAACGAACTAAAAATTACAAGTTAACTATGTATATAAATATAATATAATATATAATTAATTATATTAATTATATATATATTATATATATATAATAAAAACCGTCGGCAGCAAGAAACTCCAAGGGTGTGAGCTGTAAATATCTCTCCGCGACTCGCGGAGTTTTAAGGCCATTTTGCCGCGAGTCGCGGAGCCCCAAAAATCAAGTCTGGCTATAAAGCCAACCGAATTCTGATCAAATTTAATCATCTTTTTTCTCTTCCTCTTCATACGTAAATATATTTATATTTATAATTTATATTTTAATTTTAATTATAATTCTAATAATAAGGGTATGTTAGCGAATGTTGTAAGGGTGTAAGTCGAAATTCTGTCCGTGTAACGCTACGCTATTTTTAATCATTGTAAGTTATGTTCAACCTTTTTATATTAATGTCTCGTAGCTAAGTTATTATTATGCTTATTTAAAACGAAGTAATCATGATGTTGGGCTAATTACTAAAATTGGGTAATTGGGCTTTGTACCATAATTGGGGTTTGGACAAAAGAACGACACTTGTGGAAACTAGACTATGGGCTATTAATGGGCTTTATATTTGTTTAACTAAATGAAAGTTTGTTAATGTTAATATGAAGATTTACAATTGGGCGTCCCTATAAATTACCATATACACTCGATCGGACACGATGGGCGGGGTATTTATTTGTACGAATAATCGTTCATTTAACCGGACACGGGAATGGATTAATAGCCACTAGAATAATTAAAACAGGGGTGAAATTACATTCAAGGGTAATTGGTGTAATTGTTAACAAAGTAGTAAAACCTTGGTTTACACGCAGTCGATAACCTGGTGTATTCATTAAACAAAGTATTAAAACCTTGTTACAATTCGAATCCCCAATTAGTTGGAATATTTATCTTCGGGTATAATAATAATTTGACAAGGACACTTGCAATTTATATTTATGACTGATGGACTGTTATGGACAAAAACCTGACGGACATATTAAATAATCCAGGACAAAGGACAATTAACCCATGGGCATAAAACTAAAATCAACACGTCAAACATCATGATTACGGAAGTTTAAATAAGCATAATTCTTTTATTTCATATTTTATTTCCTTTATTTTATATTTAATTGCACTTCTAATTATCGCACTTTTATTGTTATTTAATCGCACTTTTAATTATCGTACTTTTAATTATCGCAATTTAATTTTATCGCATTTTTATTATTCGCAATTTCATTATCGTTATTTACTTTACGCTTTAATTTAAAGTCTTGTATTTATTTTATATTTTACATTAGGTTTTAACTGCGACTAAAGTTTTAAAATCGACAAACCGGTCATTAAACGGTAAAAACCCCCCTTTATAATAATAATATTACCTATATATATATTTGTATTTTTATAAAAATAAACTAATATAGCGTTGAGCTTTGTTTAAAGATTTCCCTGTGGAACGAACCGGACTTACTAAAAACTACACTACTGTACGATTAGGTACACTGCCTATAAGTGTTGTAGCAAGGTTTAAGTATATCCATTCTATAAATAAATAAATATCTTGTGTAAAATTGTATCGTATTTAATAGTGTTTTCCTAGTAAAATAATAACTATTTTATATACACCTCGTTCGACATCACTCATCGTAACTACGATGACCGATTTACGCGTGCGTGTGTGCGACGAGGACTTGAATTTCGTAATGGAATGCGACAAGTCTAATGATTGTGGTTTGAGTTACACTCCGTAGAGTGTGTGGTTAGAGAATCGTGTTATGATTCTTGTTGTGAGTCGCCTTGGAATTGGCGAATCGGGGAGTCTTTGGGTCATTAAGCTCTTGGGAGTAGGACCCGTATGACGACGGTTGCGTTAGTGTGTTGTGGATTATAGGGTAACATTCCTAATGGAATATCCCTTGTAGTAGTGGTTTTATCGAGGTATGGAAGGATGTAAGACTTGGTGCTTCCAAGCATCTCCTTAGTGTTGGATGAAAGGTTTCGTTAGGCTTTATCGTTTTGGCCTTGTGGAAATTGTGGGTAGCGTGTGATCGCTAGGAACTTTCGAGAAGACAATAAACCGTAAGGTTTGTTGGTTAGGTATGACTTCGGGTTATTATTGTGGTGAGATGGGTGACATTGGGTGTATGGAACCTAAAGATCGAGTTTCTAAAATTCGGTAGATTGTGGTGGGAGTCTACATGACACTGCATCATTTTATACCTGCTAGTGTAATGTCCAACTCCAGTAGTGGTGTGATCACTTTGTGCTTAGGGTGCCCGTGAGATACCCTTGTAAGCAGCGGAGATTACAATAGTGATCGACGAGTGATTGTAATTCGACGGTTATGAAAGTCGAGGTTTAAGAGCATTTCGGTAAATACTTCTTGGGAAGTGACGGATGAGCGAATCTTGTTGTTTTTAAGTGTTAGACGAGTAAAGATGACCGGTGAGCCGGTGACGGACTTAAGGGTCGGTTAGACCGAAGGTTATGAGGAAGTGTTGGTATTGCGGTCGACGAAATTATTGTGTCGGATTGGTCACTCTTCTCCATGAGAGTGAGCGATTGTTGGTAAAGGTTCGTTGAGTGGAAGGTCGGGTGATCTCGACCGAGATGCACGACTGATTTATCGGGGTGACATATGCTTAGGCATAGAGACGTATGTGGGACTTTGGTGGAGTTCGCTTTGCGAACCATTAAGGCAGTCGATTGTGACTTGTGGTATGAAGGTGCGAAGTCGTCGCGTGTACGGTATCCCTGGTAATTTTGTACGACGGCTCTGAGAGCCTAAAGTGAATTTGAAGTGATTCGGTGTTTATGATCAGTGATGAGAATGATCATGTGTGTTGTGGAATGGTAATTTCGCGGGATGTTATCATCTTTACGGTAAGAATGTGGAGCTAAATCCTAAGTGGGGGAGTTTTACTGCCGCCCGAGGGGGCTCCGGTGGTGTTATGTATCGTGAAGTGTCAGATTGTACCGTGCTAAGCCTCAATAGGTATTCGGAGTTCCTAACAAGGAAGAGTGACGAGTTGTTGATGTTGACTCGAGATCGTGCATTACGATTGTGAGTTACATTTCCGGAATGTTATGTGTGAAGATTGTGATGATGGGATCGAAGTAAGTGTAAGTCTTCTTGTGTAAGGTGGTCGTGTAGTACCAGAGTGCGGTATGAGACCAAATGTGAAGTTTGAGATCTCGGAGTGAGAGAATGTAACTGTCATTTCGGGTGCTCTCGTAATGTAATTTTGGGTTGGTGTGAAACCCGGATAGTACGGTTGAGTAGGTATGGGTTCGATTTGGGGATGTATATTGTATTTTCCCTTTCGGGAAACGTGGTCGTGAAAATTTTCAGTGGATTATTCCACTTTATGAATGATTGTGAGGCGGGGAGTGTCGGCTCCGATTGTCTCACATCGAGGCACACGGATGTTGTTTGTTTGCGAGAGTGTGTTCCCTAGTGATGTGACCCGTTGGTTTCATGAAAGTGTCAAGGCCATCCTTAATGGATGGTCTAGGTAGGAGGATTCACCCGACGTTGGTGAATATTTTGTGGATCGTGTGGCAAATTGCGAATTTGTTGTGTCGATAATTCGCTGTTGACGGGATTCAAGTATATGAATAGTCTCCATGCTGGTACTAGGAAGCCGTCTTGTGTGGTTGTGTTGTAGGGTTTGGAGGAAAAACCTTGTGTCCTTAGTGTGATTATGTCGTGTTACCGAAATTCCTTCGGTGAAGGAATGACCCGGTGGTGGAGACGAGGAAGTGGGTTCTTGATTAGGAGGACACTCGTGGTTGACCGGTCGAGTGATGTGTTTATGAACCAATGAAGTACGGAGTTTAATGAGGTATAAATCCTTCTCGGTTTGGAGTAATGCAAGACTTGGTTCACGGCGTAGTAGATCTAGTATATCGCGTTGGGCGATATAGTTATAGATGTAGCTTGTTGCGAGATTTAGTCGAGAGAACTTGAAGGGTTAATGGAGTTTTCTGTATTTTGACGTTGAGTGCAAGAGATACCGTTGGTTGCGGTAATGCAAGTTTGTGATTATTAGCATTGTACTTGGTATGGGTACGCTAAGGAGTTGATATCTCGGTACGAGATTGGTTGATTTTTTCCAATGTGTGGAATTGAGCAAGTGTTAGTTCTCGGATTTGTGGATTTTGATAAATCGCGGGTGACAATTTAGTTGTTGAAGGTGACTCTCTGAAAGGAATTACTTAGAGGAGTTTGGAGAATACAAGGTGAATCTGTGTATTCTAGGTGATCGTTATAGACTTCGGATGTTGTGTATTGTACGTCTCGGAATGCGTACAAATGTGTATTTAGTTAATGGATTAATCTTCGGGTTAATGAGTAATGTGGTAGAAGTCGGATCGAAACGTTTGTTCGAGGGCCATAGAGTGCGGCTCCGATCGGTTAAGTGACTAGGATCACGAGGACATGATCGAATTTAAGTAGGGGAGAGTTGTAACACCCTGTTTTTCTAAACATGACGCGCGGGGCATCATTTGAAGTCCAAGAATGATTCATTACTGTTTTGGATGTAATTAGTTGACCACGTTGGACTTTGGGATGTTTTAAAAGTGAAATTGGAGAAAATCAGGTAAACTGTCGAGTTCGGGTGTGTTTTGTGGCGTTCTGGTCTGTCGTGATCCGTGACAAACATGACCGAAATAAGACAACTTCTGATGATGAGTTCTGACCACTTTATCGCGTTCCAGGTGAGTTTGTCGCGTCCTGGTGTCGCGAAACGCGACGAAGTGTCGCGAAACGCAACAAATGTCCCTGTAATGACATTTTTGACCCATTTTAATGGAATCTTTTGAGGGTGTTTTGGTAAATTCACATGTGGACGAGTTTTATACCCCAAATCAGTTCCAATGCTTATCTTATCTCCATTTTCACATCCAAACACTCTCATCTTCAAAGTTTAGAGAGAGAGGGAGATTCTAGAGAGAGATTTGGAGTTTTGATGAAGAAGAAGCTTGAATCGATCAAAGGTGCGAGTAATAAAGTTGTTCCTTTCGTTCTCGACTACGTTTTGATTGTTATGGTAAATTCTAAATCCGAATTTCATTGTTTGATTTGAGATTTCATGTTAGGGTTTTGAGATTGTTATTTGTAAAACCCATTTAGATGATGAAGAGGGTTTATGGAAACTCACTATTTTGATATTTTGCGGGTTTTGGGTTGGTTAATGATTTAAGCATGTTTAAGGTTTGTAAGTGGGGTATAATCACTAGTATTAAGTGATTTTAGGAGTGTTGGAACTTGTAAGACCCATTTGGGGGTAAAATGGGTGAATTTGGGTTATGTTGAGATAAGGAAAACCCTAATAGCTATGATCTAGGGTTTGGCCATGTGAATTGAAGTTTTACGGGTTAAATTGGGTTGTTTAATCACTAATACACTTGTAAATGATGGAAGAATTGTAAATGGGTCATGTTTGGCTAAAATGGTATGTATAAGTATTGAAATGGGTCAAATGAGTTAAGGTTGACCTAATTGGGTGAAATGGGTATGAAATACCCCAAGTTTGTGTTAATTGGTGTTAGTAGACTTACATCACTAGTTTTAGTAATTAAAGATGAGTCTTGGCCATTTATGGGCGGTTTTGGGTGTAAGTGAGTTATTTAATGCTTTTGGGTCATTAAATGCTTGAGAGTGAGTATTGTGGTTAATTTCACAAGTTGTGTATTGAATTTGTACTTATGTATTAGGAACCTTGCTCGAAGCATACGGAAGTGCTAAATCACCACTAACGTGATAAGGTGAGTGGAATAATTATGCATGTATGTATATAGTGTATTTATTTATGAATGTTATGGTATGAACCAACGAGCCGGTAGTACCATAACATGTGTGTGACGAGTGTCATGATGTGAACCACGAGCCGGTAGCATCAGAGTGTGAACCACGAGCCGGTGGCACTATAAAATGAGATGTGAACCACGAGCCGGTAGCATCAAAGTGTGAACCACGAGCCGGTAGCACTATAAAATGAGATGTGAACCACGAGCCGGTAGCATCAAAGTGTGAACCACGAGCCGGTAGCACTATAAAAGAGTATGACTCAAATGCGTAGTGGCGTGAACCAAGGAGCCGGTAGCGTCATAGCATTACGTATGGTGTGAACCAAGAACCGGTAGTACCATAGCGTTTATGGTTAACCATATGGTATTGTGTATGTGTTGTAGTGTAGCATATTATATTGTTTGAGTATATGCTATTGGTTATGCTAGCTTGCGATATTGGAGGTTATTAGCTTGATACTTGAGATGGTTTGCTAATTATGTTACTAGCATGTATGCGGTATGTGAGTAAGTGTATGCAAGTAGGTACATTATATATGTATATGTATAATTATTGCATTCACTAAGCGTTAAGCTTACCCCTCTCGTTGTTTACCTTTTTCAGGTATTGTGTATGTGAAGTTAGCTAGTCATTAGACTAGATGTGTAGGAGCGCTTGGGCTCGATGGGGGTAGCTTTTGGAGTTTTGGACGCGGATTTGGGGATTTGGTAGTCCTCGGGATTATGCTCTTGGTATCGGGTTGGGTTATTGTGTATTAACCCGTATTTCTTGTGATCGGGTCATTATTGCAAATGATTTTGTAAAGTGTAATTTGTGTACCAAGGGTCATGATAGCTTGTTAAACATATCATTACGATGTTATGTTTTGATTAAAACAGAGTTGAATATGTATTGTATTAATGGGACCTAACTAATAAAAAAAAATGTACTCCGTTTTTGGTTAAACGGATTGGGGTTGTTGCAAGTGGTATCAGAGCATAGTCTAAGGGAATTAGGTGACCTTGGAATAGGTGCCTAGTCTTAGACTTATTGACGGTTGTGCGTTATTTGCAGGACTTGTAGGAATACGGGTCGGTTTGAGAATTGATAGTGCCTTAGAGTAGGTGACTAACTAGGACTTGTGATTGTCCAAAGCGTGATTATGTGGGGCCTTGTTTCGTGTGTAAATTAGTGCCTTAAATTGCTAGTGCCTAATGTAAGTAGGCAAACCTGGACATTGTTTTAGTGATAGTCACCTAGGTTGTAAGTTGACTTGTTGTTGCGGTGTACTTGAGTATTTATTATTATATTGTATATAGGTGTATATATACAGGTATCTATTGGTGTGGTGTCCTAGAGATGAATCTATTGGAGAGATTCAGATGTTTGGCAGTTTTGAGTGATCAAGTACGCGGTAAGGACTTTGGTCATTCGGGCACTGGGAGTTATCGCGTGTTATCTTGTGTGAATGTTGCGTCAGTCCGAGTAAAGTACTTTGCGTGACCATGTGGAAATGGTAAGGTACGCATTTGTAATAGTGATTGATCACCATTATTACGAAAGTGTATCTTGACACCAAGCATGACATGACAAGTACCGAACGGAGGAAACGTGGCATGGTTGGGGTAGAACGGGACGAATTAGGAATCTTTTATTGGTTCCTAGGACATAATGGTCTCGAGTGATGTGCTTGTTGTCACATCGAGTTATTTGCGAGTCGGGAAGTGTTACTGTGGATTCGTTTGGTTAAGTGAGTGAGCCAACTCACGAGTTTGGTGCATGCTTAGTCACACTAAGTAGTGGGTGCATTTTGAGATTTGTCATTCGTTGAAGTTACTCATCGTAACTACGATGACCGATTTACGCGTGCGTGTGTGCGACGAGGACTTGAATTTCGTAATGGAATGCGACAAGTCTAATGATTGTGGTTTGAGTTACACTCCGTAGAGTGTGTGGTTAGAGAATCATGTTAGGATTCTTGTTGTGAGTCACCTTGGAATTGGCGAATCGGGGAGTCTTTGGGTCATTAAGCTCTTGGGAGTAGGACCCGTATGACGACGGTTGCGTTAGTGTGTTGTGGATTATAGGGTAACATTCCTAATGGAATATCCCTTGTAGTAGTGGTTTTATCGAGATATGGAAGGATGTAAGACTTGGTGTTTCGAAGCATCTCCTTAGTGTTGGATGAAAGGTTTCGTTAGGCTTTATCGTTTTAGCCTTGTGGAAATTGTGGGTACCGTGTGATCGCTAGGAACTTTCGAGAAGACAATAAACCGTAAGGTTTGTCGGTTAGGTATGACTTCGGGTTATTATTGTGGTGAGATGGGTGACATTGGGTGTATGGAACCTAAAGATCGAGTTTCTAAAATTCGGTAGATTGTGGTGGGAGTCTACATGACACTGCATCATTTTATACCTGCTAGTGTAATGTCCAACTCCAGTAGTGGTGTGATCACTTTGTGCTTAGGGTACCCGTGAGATACCCTTGGAAGCAGCGGAGATTATAATAGTGATCGACGAGTGATTGTAATTCGACGGTTATGAAAGTCGAGGTTTAAGAGCATTTCAGTAAATACTTCTTGGGAAGTGACGGATGAGCGAATCTTGTTGTTTTTAAGTGTTAGACGAGTAAAGATGACCGGTGAGCCGGTGACGAACTTAAGGGTCGGTTAGACCGAAGGTTATGAGGAAGTGTTGGTATTGCGGTCGACGAAATTATTGTGTCGGATTGGTCACTCTTCTCCATGAGAGTGAGCGCTTTTTGGTAAAGGTTCATTGAGTGGAAGGTCGGGTGATCTCGACCTAGATGCACGACTGATTTATTGGGGTGACATATGCTTAGGCATAGAGACGTATGTGGGACTTTGGTGGAGTTCGCTTTGCGAACCATTAAGGCAGTCGATTGTGACTTGTGGTATGAAGGTGCGAAGTCGTCGCGTGTACGGCATCCCTGGTAATTTTGTACGACGGCTCTGAGAGCCTAAAGTGAATTTGAAGTGATTCGGTGTTTATGATCAGTGATGAGAATGATCATGTGTGTTGTGGAATGGTAATTCTGCGGGATGTTATCATCTTTATGGTAAGAATGTAGAGCTAAATCCTAAGTGGGGGAGTTTTAATGCCGCCCGAGGGGGCTCCGGTGGTGTTATGTATCGTGAAGTGTCAAATTGTACCGTGCTAAGCCTCAATAGGTATTCGGAGTTCCTAACAAGGAAGAGTGACTAGTTGTTGATGTTGACTCGAGATCATGCATTACGATTGTGAGTTACATTTCCGGATTGTTATGTGTGAAGATTGTGATGATGGGATCGAAGTAAGTGTAAGTCTTCTTGTGTAAGGTGGTCGTGTAGTACCAGAGTGCGGTATGAGACCAAATGTGAAGTTTGAGATCTCGGAGTGAGAGAATGTAACTGTCATTTCGGGTGCTCTCGTAATGTAATTTTGGGTTGGTGTGAAACCCGGATAGTACTGTTGAGTAGGTATGGGTTCGATTTGGGGATGTATATTGTATTTTCCCTTTCGGGAAACGTGGTCGTGAAAATTGTCAGTGGATTATTCCACTTTATGAATGATTGTGAGGCGGGGAGTGTCGGCTCCGATTGTCTCACATCGAGGCACACGGATGTTGTTTGTTTGCGAGAGTGTGTTCCCTAGTGATGTGACCCGTTGGTTTCATGAAAGTGTCAAGGCCATCCTTAATGGACGGTCTAGGTAGGAGGATTCACCTGACGTTGGTGAATATTTTGTGGATCGTGTGGCAAATTGCGAATTTGTTGTAATGATAATTCGCTGTTGACGGGATTCAAGTATATGAATAGTCTCCATGCTGGTACTAGGAAGCCGTCTTGTGTGGTTGTGTTGTAGGGTTTGGAGGAAAAACCTTGTGTCCTTAGTGTGATTATGTGGTGTTACCGAAATTCCTTCGGTGAAGGAATGACCCGGTGGTGGAGACGAGGAAGTGGGTTCTTGATTAGGAGGACATTCGTGGTTGACCGATCGAGTGATGTGTTTATGAACCAATGAAGTACGGAGTTTAATGAGGTATAAATCCTTCTCGGTTTGGAGTAATGCAAGACTTGGTTCACGGCGTAGTAGATCTAGTATATCGCGTTGGGCGATATAGTTATAGATGTAGCTTGTTGCGAGATTTAGTCGAGAGAACTTGAAGGGTTAATGGAGTTTTCCGTATTTTGACGTTGAGTGCAAGAGATACCGTTGGTTGCGGTAATGCAAGTTTGTGATTATTAGCATTGTACTTGGTATGGGTACGCTAAGGAGTTGATATCTCGGTACGAGATTGGTTGATTTTTTCCAATGTGTGGAATTGAGCAAGTGTTAGTGCTCGGATTTGTGGATTTTGATAAATCGCGGGTGATGATTTAGTTGTTGAAGGTGACTCTTTGAAAGGAATTACTTAGAGGAGTTAGGAGAATACAAGGTGAATCTGTGTATTCTAGGTGATCGTTATAGACTTCGGATGTTGTGTGTTGTACATCTCGGAATGCGTGCAAATGTGTATTTAGTTAATGGATTAATCTTCGGGTTAATGAGTAATGTGGTAGAAGTCGGATCGAAACGTTTGTTCGAGGGCCATAGAGTGCGGCTCCGATCGGTTAAGTGACTAGGATCACGAGGACGTGATCGAATTTAAGTGGGGGAGAGTTGTAACACCCTGTTTTTCTAAACATGACGCTCGGGGCATCATTTGAAGTCCAAGAATGATTAATTAATGTTTTGGATGTAATTAGTTGACCCCGTTGGACTTTGGGATGTTTTAAAAGTGAAATTGGAGAAAATCAGGTAAACTGTCGAGTTCGGGTGTGTTTTGTCGCGTTCTGGTCTGTCGTGATCCGTGACAAACATGACCGAAACGAGACAACTTCTGATGATGAATTCTGACCACTTTATCGCGTTCCGGGTGAGTTTGTCGCGTCCTGGTGTCGCGAAACGCGACAAATGTCGCTGTAATGACATTTTTGACCCATTTTAATGGAATCTTTTGAGGGTGTTTTGGTAAATTCACATGTGGACGAGTTTTATACCCCAAATCAGTTCCAATGCTTATCTTATCTCCATTTTCACATCCAAACACTCTCATCTTCAAAGTTTAGAGAGAGAGGGAGATTCTAGAGAGAGATTTGGAGTTTTGATGAAGAAGAAGCTTGAATCGATCAAAGGTGCGAGTAATGAAGTTGTTCCTTTCGTTCTCGTCTACGTTTTGATTGTTATGGTAAATTCTAAATCCGAATTTCATTGTTTGATTTGAGATTTCATGTTAGGGTTTTGAGATTGTTATTTGTAAAACCCATTTAGATGATGAAGAGGGTTTATGGAAACTCACTATTTTGATATTTTGCGGGTTTTGGGTTGGTTAATGATTTAAGCATGTTTAAGGTTTGTAAGTGGGGTATAATCACTAGTATTAAGTGATTTTAGGAGTGTTGGAACTTGTAAGACCCATTTGGGGGTAAAATGGGTGAATTTGGGTTATTTTGAGATAAGGAAAACCCTAATAGCTATGATCTAGGGTTTGGCCATGTGAATTGAAGTTGTAAGTGTTAAATTGGGTTGTTTAATCACTAATACACTTGTAAATGATGGAAGAATTGTAAATGGGTCATGTTTGGCTAAAATGGTATGTATAAGTATTGAAATGGGTCAAATGAGTTAAGGTTGACCTAATTGGGTGAAATGGGTATGAAATACCCCAAGTTTGTGTTAATTGGTGTTAGTAGACTTACATCACTAGTTTTAGTAATTAAAGATGAGTCTTGGCCATTTATGGGCGGTTTTGGGTGTAAGTGAGTTATTTAATGCTTTTGCGTCATTAAATGCTTGAGAGTAAGTATTGTGGTTAATTTCACAAGTTGTGTATTGAATTTGTACTTATGTATTAGGTACCTTGCTCGAAGCATACGGAAGTGCTAAATCACCACTAACGTGATAAGGTGAGTGGAATAATTATGCATGTATGTATATAGTGTATTTATTTTTGAATGTTATGGTATGAACCAACGAGCCGGTAGTACCATAACATGTGTGTGACGAGTGTCATGATGTTAACCACGAGCCGATAGCATCAGAGTGTGAACCACGAGCCGGTGGCACTATAAAATGAGATGTGAACCACGAACCGGTAGCATCAAAGTGTGAACCACGAGCCGGTAGCACTATAAAATGAGATGTGAACCACGAGCCGGTAGCATCAAAGTGTGAACCACGAGCCGGTAGCACTATAAAAGAGTATGACTCAAATGCGTAGTGGCGTGAACCAAGGAGCCGGTAGCGTCATAGCATTACGTATGGTGTGAACCACGAGCCGGTAGCACCATAGCGTTTATGGTTAACCATATGGTATTGTGTATGTGTTGTAGTGTAGCATATTATATTGTTTGAGTAAATGCTATTGGTTATGCTAGCTTGCGATATTAGAGGTTATTAGCTTGATACTTGAGATGGTTTGCTAATTATGTTACTAGCATGTATGCGGTATGTGAGTAAGTGTATGCAAGTAGGTACATTATATATGTATATGTATAATTATTGCATTCACTAAGCGTTAAGCTTACCCCTCTCGTTGTTTACCTTTTTCAGGTATTGTGTATGTGAAGTTAGCTAGTCGTTAGACTAGATGTGTAGGAGCGCTTGGGCTCGATGGGGGTAGCTTTTGGAGTTTTGGACGCGGATTTGGGGATTTGGTAGTCCTCGGGATTATGCTCTTGGTATCGGGTTGGGTTACTGTGTATTAACCCGTATTTCTTGTGATCGGGTCATTATTGCAAATGATTTTGTAAAGTGTAATTTGTGTACCAAGGGTCATGATAGGTTGTTAAACATATCATTACGATGTTATGTTTTGATTAAAACAGAGTTGAATATGTATTGTATTAATGGGACCTAACTAATAAAAAAAAAATGTACTCCGTTTTTGGTTAAACGGATTGGGGTTGTTGCATTATCTAGTCACTAGGTACGTTTTAATTGTGGTGGTATGTTCTAAACTTGATTTTCTTTACTTTGATTTGTTTGAGGGTTAGGGTTTGGGTAAATGGTGAACATAAAACCCATTTGTTGGTGATTTGGGGTTTTTGGGTAAAATGGAGTCATAAGAATCTAATAATGACTAACCTAAGGTTTTGAGGTGATGATTGTGTTTATGGGTCTTAAATAGCTAGTTAATCACTATCACACATTGAGTTAAAGTGAGTGGGTGTTATTTGGGTGGTGGATGACCCAGATGGGTGTGTTGACCTTGGAATGGGTCAAACGAGTTTTGAATGACCTAAGTTGTCTAATGAGTATGAAAATGCACTAACCTTGTATTAATGAGTGCATTAAGATCTTAATCGATTGATGTTGGCAATTTTGGTGTAATCTTGACCTAGTGTGAGGGTTAAAGGTACAAATGGGTTACATTTGCACTATGGGTCAAAATGACCCTAAGTTGGTGGGTGAGTTGGTTGACCAACTTGATTGTGTGATTGATTATGTGCATAATGTAATAAGTACGTTACATTGAAGGTTGCGAGCTTGATTTATCATTCACCGAAGGCGTTAAGGTGAGTGGAATAATTATGCATGTATGTATATAGTGTATTTATTTGTATGCTATGGCATGAACCAAAGAGCCGGTAGTGCCATAGTATGTGCGAGCGTGCTACGATGTGAACTAAAGAGCCGGTAGCTTCGTAGTGCGAGTGTTTTACTGTAAACCAAAGAGCTGGTAGCACTATGACACGAGTTGTTGAGGTGTGAACCAAAGAGCCGGTAGCGCCGTAACATGAGTATGACTCAAGATGTGATGTGAACCAAAGAGCCGGTAGCATCATGATATGTGTGTATAGTGTGAACCAAAGAGCCGGTAGCATCATGACGTGAGTATGGTTAACCATATGATTTCTGTACGTGATGTAGTGTAGCATATTATATTGTTTCGATTATATGCTATTGGTTATGCTAGTTATGGCATTGGAGGTTATTAGCTTTGTACTTGAGATGGTATGCTAATTATGTTGCTAGCATGTATGCGGTATGTGAGTAAGTGATTGCAAGTAGGTATATTATATATGTATGTGTATAATTAATGCATTTACTAAGCTTTTTTCTTACCCTCTCGTTGTTTACCTTTTTAGGCTCCGGAATGGATAAAGGCAAGGGTATTCGTTTGGATTAGAGATCTCCCACTTTTGTTATGATAGTGGACGCTTTTGGATTTTGGCCTAAGTGTGGGGTAGTTTAGTCCCAAACACCTTGCTCGTTAAATGTTTGGAAATTAAACGGTTTGAGTCATTTCATGTGGTATCAAAGCATGGTCTAAGGGATTTAGGCGACTTGAGATAGGTGCCTAGACTTAGACTTTATTTGTGTATGCGTTTTATGCGGGACTTGTAGGAGACGGGTCGGTCCGGGTTTGGTTAGTGCCTAGGTTTAGGTGAACTAACTTGATGATAATTGTTTTGTTTTGTGTTTGCAATCATCTAGCGAGATAGACGTTGTACTAGCAAGTCGATGCGGCGTGCTCGCGTAACAATGACTAGCTACCATTTTTATGGGTGCAAATCGTGTCAAACAAGCAATGTACAACGAGTATTGTGCAAGATGGGGCGGTATGGTATACATATGTTGTTTTCGTTTGCTTTGTTGTTTAACATATTCCGTTTTATAGAATGAAGATGAGAAATGGGCACGATACCGAAAACTGAGGTACGAGCGAAGACTCCAAGTTTACGGCCTAGGTTGAGGCCATTTTGCAAAAACATCATGCGTCCTTTCTAGCTGACATTAAGAAGATGTTCCTAGAGTCGGTTGACGAGCAAGCAACCGATCTAATCAAGGAACAAATTAATGCTATTGTTCACGGCGATAACGTTGGAAGGTGCGACTTCCACTATAAGAACTTCAAGGATGCTCAACCTCCCACCTTTGATGGTGAACGAGACCCACTAAAGAGCAACCGTTGGATCTCCGATATGGAGGGGGCCTTCCGTACTAGTGAATGCCCTCTCGATAAGAAAACGAGGTACGGGAGTAGTATGTTAAGGGTGATGCCAAGTTATGGTGGGACGCAAAAATCCAACTTTACAGTGAAGAACAAAGTATGAGTTTGACGTGAGGTGAATTCAAGGCGGAGTTTTTCAAGGAATACCGAACGTCGGCCGATCTTTTGAGGCTTAAGGACGAGTTTCGTGCTTTGAGGCAAGGGTCAATGGATTTGAACACTATCAAGTCCACTTTCTTGTTGAAAACCCACTTTTGCCCAGAGTATGTTGGAAATGATCAATTGTTGATGGAAGACTTCTATCGAACTTTAAATGATAACTATCAAGAGAAGATTAGTAGGGGCTCGGTGAAATCTTTTGATGAGTTGTTTAACGTGGCTAAGGGTTTTGAGTCGTTTGTCCCGAAAAGGAGTGACTTCGTCTTTAGCAAGAAAAAGTTTGAAGCTACTAGTCATTCGAACAAGAAGAGTAGGGGTGCGACCGAGAGCGCCGATAGTGTGAAAAATGGGGCCTCCAAGGGTTTTGGACCCACGTGTTATAATTATGGGCGACAAGGGCACTTGGCCTGTGATTGCACGAACTCATCTTCCAACAAAATCATTTGTTTTAATTGTCAAAAGGAAGGGCACCGGAAGATAGAGTGTCCCGAATTACGGAATGATCAAGTTAAAAGGCTAGAGAAAGCGGCGGGTATGGCTAGGGGATGAAACTATTTGATGACCAATGATGAAGCCAAACAATCCAATGAAGTCGTCTCAGGTACTTTCATGGTTAACTCTAATCCAGCAAGGATACTATTTGATAGTGGTGCTAATTGATTGTTTGTGTCTCCGAGTTTTGTGCCTAAGCTTAAAAGGTCGCTAGCTAAGTTAAGTCATCCGGTAGAATTCGAAATAGCGGATGGCAAGACGGTGCTAGTGATTGATGTGTGTAAAGATTGTAATGTTGTGTATGGTTCCGAAACCTTTAAAATCGATCTTATTCTGATGACTTTGGGTGAGTTTGATATCGTTGTTGGTATGGAATGGCTCGATCATTATAGAGTTGATATCACATGCCACGAAAAGTTCATTCTTGTAAAGACCCCAAGTGGGGGAGAGTTAATTATTCATAGCGATAAGAGAAGGGGACTCGTACCGTTATGCACTTATGTGCAGGCACGTCGTTTCCTTAGTGGTGGTGGCATGGCTTTTCTTACACATGTAGTTGATACGCATGAAGAGCCACCATCCATTCGTGAAATTCCGGTGGTTGATAAATTCAAAGACGTTTTTTCGGATAAATTACCGGGTGTTCCGGTGGAAAGACAAGTTGAATTTCGCATTGAGTTGATTCCGTGGGCTACTCCCATTGCTAAAACTCCTTATCGTTTTGCACCAACGAAAATGCAAGAGTTGTTGGATCAAACCCAAGAGTTGCTCGAGAAGGGTTTTATCCGACCGAGCGCTTCGCCATGGGGCGCTCCGGTTTTGTTCATGAAGAAGAAGGATGGTAGTATGCGGATGTGCATTGATTATCGGGAGTTGAACAAAATGACATTCAAGAATCGTTGTCCATTGCCTCGGATTGACGATTTGTTTGACCAACTCCAAGGTGCGACTTATTTTTCTAAAATTGACTTACGGTCCGACTATCACCAAATGCGGGTCCGTGTGGAGGATATTGAGAAAACGGCCTTTCGAACTCGTTACGGGCATTTTGAATTTATAGTTACGCCCTTCGGTCTTACGAATGCACCGGCGGCATTCATGGATCTTATGAACCGAGTGTGCCAACCTATGTTGGACAAGTCGGTAATTGTATTCATTGACGACATACTCTTCTATTCAAAGACTATGAAGGAACATGAACATCATTTACGCGAAGTGTTGAAGACATTACGGAAGGAGAAGTTGTATGCTAAATTCTCCAAGTGTGAATTTTGGCTAAGGGAAGTGCAATTTCTTGGCCATATTGTGAACAAAGAAGGCATTCAAGTAGATCTGGGGAAGATAGAGACGGTGAAGAGTTAGGGACAACCGACCACACCTAAGGAAATTCGAAGTTTTCTCGGATTGGCCGGTTATTATCGTCGGTTTATCCAAGATTTTTCGAAAAACGCTTCTCCATTAACGAAGTTGACAAGGAAGAACGTGAGATTTAATTGGGAAAACGAACAAGAAATTGCTTTCCAGTTGTTGAAAGAAAAGTTGTGTCAAGCTCCAGTTTTGGTGTTACCGGAAGGTATAGAAGATATGACGGTTTGTTGTGATGCCTCGTTAAATGGGCTCGGGTGTGTCCTAATGCAACGGGGAAAGTTATCGCTTATGCCTCTCGACAATTAAAGGAGCACGAAAAGAGATATCTGACTCATGATCTTGAATTGGCGGCGGTGGTGCATGCATTGAAAATTTGGCGCCACTACTTGTACGGTGTCAAGTGTATGATTTATTCGGACCATAAGAGTTTGAAACATCTCTTTGACCAATGAGATTTGAATTATCGTCAACGTAGATGGATCGATGTGGTAAAGGATTATGATTGTGAGATACTTTACCATCCGGGTAAGGCAAATGTGGTCGCGGATGCGTTGAGTCGAAAGAGTCAAAATCCGGCGATACGAGTAGGATCGTTAAGCATGACTATTACTAACGATTTACTTGTAAAGCTTGGTGAGATACAAATCGAAGCTTTTGTTAATAACAAGCATGAAGAACGAATCATGGGGAAAATGGAGTCTATTACCTCAGGCCCGCATGGTTTGTTGTCCTTTTAAGGACGAGTGTGGGTGCCTAAGATGGGCGATTACCGACAAGTGCTACATGATGAAGCACATAAGTCAAAGTATTCCATTCATCCTGGTGCGACGAAGATGTACCTTGATTTGAAGAAAGAGTATTGGTGGCCGGGCATGAAACGTGATGTTGCTAAGTATGTTGAACAATGCGTTATATGTTTGCAAGTTAAATTCGAACACCAAAAGCCGTATGGTATGTTACAACCGTTAGAAATCCCGAAATGAAAATGGGAGCACATTACCATGGACTTCATTACAAAGTTACCAAAGGTGGCGAGAACCCAATTTGATACAATTTGGGTAATAGTTGACCGGTTGACGAAAAGTGCATTGTTTCTTCCCATTCCAGAGACGATATCGTCGGAGACTTTGTCAAAATTATTTATCAAGGAGGTGATATCGAGACATGGGGTTCCTGTATTTATTGTTTCGGGTCGGGATACTCGTTTCACATCTCAATTTTGGAATAAGTTTCATGAAGATATGGGTACGCAATTGAAGATGAGCACGACGTATCATCCTCAAACAGACGGTCATATCGAATGTACGAATCAAATGTTGAAGGATATGCTACGGGCGTGTATCATTGATTTTGGTGGTAGATGGGACGAGCACTTACCTTTGGTGGAATTCTCGTATAACTATAATTATCATACTAGTATCGGGATGCCACCATATGAGATGCTTTATGGGTGAAGGTGTCGAACTCCGATTTGTTGGGATGAAGTAGGACAAAAGGAAATCAGGAGTACCGATTTGGTTTTAGAGATGAATAGTAAAATTGAGATGATTCGGGCTCGATTAAAGGCAACGCAAGATAGACACAAGTCTTATGCCGATAAACGTAGGAGAGCGATTGAGTTCCAAGAGGGTGACATGGTGATGCTTAAGGTTTCACCACGGAAGGGCATTATTCGATTTCGAAAGCGGGGAAAGTTAGCTCCTCGATTTATTGTTCCTTTCAAGATCTCAGATCGTGTTGGTGAAGTTGCGTATAGACTAGAGTTACCCGAAGAACTTGTAGGAATTCATAACACATTCCATGTTTCCCATCTCCGTAAGTGTCTTGCGGATGACTCGACGTGGGTACCATTAGACAAAATCTCCTTGAACAACAAGTTGGAGTACGTTGAGGAACCGGTGGCTATACTTTATGAAAAGGTTAAAACGTTGCGTAACAAGTAGGTGAGGACTTTTAAAGTCCAATGGCGTTATCGAAAGGGTTTCGAGTTTACGTGAGAATCTGAAGGGTTTGTTTTAGTGTATCTTCCTGCTTGTCATGCGGCTTGGATCGCGAGAACGCGCTCTAATTCAAGTGGGGGAGAGTTGTAACGACCCAAAAATATTTTACGAAGACACTAGGAGCGCCGCTCCTAGGTTCAGGAGCACCGCTCCTGGACGGGGAAAGGAAATGGGTCTTTTAATTAAATTGTAATGTATGAAGGGCATTTTGGTACTTTCACTTATTGGACGAATTTAAGACCCCAAGGTCAGATCTAGAGTGTCATTTACTCCTCTTTCACCTACCTTATCTCTTCCACTTCAATTTTAGAGTGAGAAAGAGTTCTAGTGTGAGAAAGCTCAAATTAAGGAGGAAGAAGCTTGATTCGGGTCAAAGTGCGAGTATTAAAGTTGTTCATCTAGTCACTAGCTATGTTTTGATTATGGTGGTATGTTCTAAACTTGATTTTCTTTACTTCGATTTGTTTGAGGGTTAGGGTTTGGGTAAATGGTGAACATAAAACCCATTTGTTGGTGATTTGGGAGTTTTTAGGTAAAATGGAGTCATAAGAACCCAATATTGACTAACCTAGGGTTTTGAGGTGATGATTGTGTTTATGGGTCTTAAATAGCTAGTTAATCACTAGCACACCTTGTGTTAAAGTGAATGGGTATTATTTGGGTGGTGGATGACCCAAATGGGTGTGTTGACCTTGGAATGGGTCAAACGATTTTTGAATGACCTAAGTTGTCTAATGAGTATGAAAATGCAGTAACCTTGTATTAATGAGTGCAGTAAGATCTTAATCGATTGATGTTGGCAATTTTGGTATAATCTTGACCTAGTGTGAGGGTTAAAGGTGCAAATGGGTCACATTTGCACTATGGGTCAAAATGACCCTAAGATCGTTGGTTGACCAACTTGATTGTGTGATTGATTATGTGCATAATGTAAAAGGTACGTTACATTGAAGGTTGCTAGCTTGATTTATCATTCACCGAAGGCGTTAAGGTGAGTGGAATAATTATGCATGTATGTATATAGTGTATTTATTTGTATGCTATGGCATGAACCAAAGAGCCGGTAGTGCCATAGTATGTGCGAGCGTGCTACGATGTGAACTAAAGAGCCGGTAGCTTCGTAGTGCGAGTGTTTTACTGTAAACCAAAGAGCTGGTAGCACTATGACACGAGTTGTTGAGGTGTGAACCAAAGAGCCGGTAGCGCCGTAACATGAGTATGCCTCAAGATGTGTTACCAAAGATCCGGTAGCATCATGATAACTGCGTATGGTGTGAACCAAAGAGCCGGTAGCACCATGACGCGAGTATGGTTAACCATATGGTTTGTGTATGTGTTGTAGTGTATCATATTATATTGTTTCGAATATATGCTATTGGTTATGCTAGTTGTGGTATTGGAGGTGAGGTTATTAGCTTCGTAATTGAGATGGTATGCTAATTATGTTGCTAGCATGTATGCAGTATGTGAGTAAGTGATTGCAAGTAGGTATATTATATATGTATGTGTATAAGTATTGCATTCACTAAGCGTTTTGCTTACCCTTTCATTGTTTACCTTTTTAGGCTCCAGCATGGATAAAGGCAAGGGTATTCGTTTGGATTAGAGATCTCCCACTTTTGTTATGATAGTGGACGCTTTTGGATTTTGGCCTAAGTGTGGGGTAGTTTAGTCCCAAACACCATGGTCGTTAAATGTTTGGAAATTAAACGGTTTGAGTCGTTTCACCTGAATGTTGGTACTACCTTGCTACCGTTACAGCATCAGCGAAGGTATTCGGGATGTTCCATCGGAGTTCTGCCACAAGGGATAGATGTGCTTCTTTCCCAGGCATGTTATAAAACTCGAGATCTGCTTTGTTTACGGGAGGCCAGGAACTTTTTGAAATTCCATCATGTATCTAGTGACAAATTTGTCGATCTTTCCCCCCCCCCCCCCCGGTAAATCGGTATTTCATGAGCGTATAGATGTGTGAGTGTGTGCCTTCGAAGGTTTTGATACTGCATCAGAAACTTCTCCTGAGGATCCGGGAAGCATGTGATGCTGTTAGGTGGTAGTTTGGAAAACCATTCCTTGACGGCAGACTGCAAAATAGTTGGAAAGAGGTGACAGGCTATGATGTGCAAAAGTATGTAGTGCATAATTTTTCTTTTCAAACTTTAAAATTTATATAACCTTTTAATTCACTTTTAACACCCTAACGAGCAACAAGACCCGATCACATGTATTATTTTAGGTTATCGTCCCAAGAGAGCGTAGATGCGGTTTTAAGTTGGTTTATTATATAACTTAGTTCTTATTAAAGAACTAAAGATAGATTTTTATATATTTTTAGGTTATTGAATCTTATCTCTTAGGAAAGAGATAATTGAAGTTACAATTTTAATGATTAAAATACAAATTCTCAAGAAATAAAAGATAAAGAAACAATTAAAAGATAAAAGTAGTTACATGGACGAATAACTTCTAAGGGAATCATATTATGCAAGCTACATGACTTATATTAACACCAAGCAAGATAATAATCATAGACCAACAATTATCCCTAAGCAGGCTAAGCTAAGTGTTGCATATCATTCAATAAGTAGAACTTAAAGCATATGTTAGACAAGTGATGTGCAAAGCTAACATCTCAGTTCTTAGTGTTCAATTCAATTACATGATATAGATCAATTTAATCTTATGATGAGGATTAATTAACATTCAAATAGATTGACAAATAAATAAACTATTAAACATTAAGTGGATCAACTCAAGTTACTAGCTGAAAGTTAATCTTAACCCAGTTTTGATGCAATCTTTAATCAAACACATCCAAACGAAGGATCTTCGCCTAAGCTTAACAATATTAAACTCTATTATATAAGTGTGATTCAAGTTCAACAGAATTATTACTACCAATGTTGTTTAACTTAATTTCATGCAATCTAATTTAACAAGTTTGATTGACTAGATCTAAACAGGTAGCATGATACGAATAATAGATTGTTGGATTAAGTGTTAATTAATCCTAAAATCAAGTTATTTAATCATTAAGTATGGAAAACAAGCATATTAAAGCATAGAAGATTCAAAACAGTTTAAATAATCATCACAGAAACTCAGTGTATACAGATATGGAAAAAACAAGAAACTGCACAGAATTAAGTAAGAAGCCGGCTGCTTGGTTCCAGTCAAGCTGGCAGCTTGGACTGGTGAAGCCAGCGGCTTCATCTGATTCCCAGATAAATTAGATTTCGTCCACGCAACCACTATGAATGTTTAGCTGATATTGGTAGATGAATAGAGAATAAAAACAGTAAACAAAATGCAATAATGAGAATAAAATAACGAAGACATGTACCTTAAAGGTAAATTGAAAGATAACTTTGATTAATAATCTTTATTACAACTTGGAGCTTTGAATAGAAACCCTAAATCTAAGAGTTTTTGTTTTTGGTGAAAACCCTAAGAGAAAAAGGAAAAAGTACATCTAAAATTGATACCAGATGCCTCTATTTATAGTTTTCAGATTCGGTGGCCCAAGCTGGCGGCTTCACTTGGCCGGTTACTCCTTCTTGAAGTTTAACTTAATCCACAAGTTCGTAAACACGTTTCTGCCTTTGGCCAAACCGGCGGCTTCATAGGCAAGCCGACGGCTTCAGTGATCTGCAATCTTTTTGATTTGGTTGCCTTATTTAGCTATTTCTTGGGCTTTAGTACACGAAAGTGGCCTAAGTCGGCGGCTTCAGTTGTAAGCCGGCGGCCTCACTGCTATCTCTCAAATTCTAGTGTTTTCTACAATGTTCTGAAATGTTCTGAGTTTTGTCACCTAAGCCGGCGGCTTCATCTGCTATTCTGCAACTGTTAACTGTTTTTGATCCTGTTTAATACATAACTTTAAACAAAAACATTAGAAGTACCTTTTCCTCATTTTTACCCATTTTGGTGTGTTTAAGTATTAAAATGTTTTTAAAACACTAAGATAACTCCTTAAAATGTTATAAAAATTTTGTATGATTTAGGAGTTATCAAATTCCCTGCACTTAAGCTTTTACTTGTCTTTAATTAAACTATATTAAAATCTTTAAATAAATCAAGGGATGGCCAAAAGGTTAGATTTTTATGTATATAACTTTCTCAAATATCCAAACTCATGCCCTTATTTATATTAATATTATAGTGCATAAACATTAGGTTAAGATTAAATGATGGAATATTAGATGGATGAAGTTTTTATGAAAATCATCTCCATAAATTTGGAGTTTAAGTGTAATAAGAATAAGCTCTTATATCTTCAGTGGTCCATGCTTATTATGTCATATGGCAGTGGCTATAAGTTTATAATCATTTCACAATTTTTGATATAATAATTAAAGATATAGAATAATATATAACGAGCTTTTCTTTCTTTCAGTTTCATGTATGAAAGTATCATCAGTGTAATAATAACTTTCTTGATTTGTCATGGGTGGAAATGCATAAGCATTTTTATTAATGGATGATGGTTTTATTATGAATTTACGCACTATAAAAAAATTTCTTATCAAATTTTAGAATAATCTTACATCGAATATAAATTCAAATTTAAAAATTACAAGTTATGCAATTTTTATCTCTTGAAAATTTTTAAAAATTTTCACAAAATTTAGAATTATTACACATTTTTAAGATTTAATTGAGTAATTGATGTGTGCAGCGGTGTATACGAAATACTATTATTGTTTACTACGAAATACGATGAAATTACACAAGTTTTATTTATTTATATAGATAGGATATACCTAAACCTTGCTACAACATTTATAGGCACTGTACCTAATCGTAGAGTAGTATAGTTTTTAGTAAGTCCGATTTGTTCCACAGGGAGCTAGCTGAGTTTAACGCTATATTTTTAACAACTATATTTATATAAAATATATATAATTATATATAGTAATATTATTATAAAAGGGGGTTTTTATCGTTTAATGACCGGTTTGTCGATTTTAAATAAAACGTAAAGATAAATGACGATAATATAAATGACAGAATTTAAGTTGCGATAAAGTAAATTGCAGTAATTAAAATGACAGTAAATAAAGGTACGATGAAATATGAAATAAAAGTATTATGCTTATTTAAACTTCCGTAATCATGATGTTTGACGTTTTGATTTTAATTTATTTATCTGGGTTAATTGTCCTTTGTCCTGGATTTATTTGATACCTATCTGGTTTTTGTCCATAATAGTCTATCGGTCATAATTATAAAATGCTCGTCAAATTAACCTTATTCCCGAAGTCAAATATTCCAACTAATTAGGGATTCAAACTGTAACAAGGTTTTAATACTTTGTTTAATAATTACACCAGGTTATCGACTGCGTATAATCCAAGGTTTTATTACTTTGTTAACAATTACACCAATTATCCTTGTATGTAATCCACCCCTGTTTTAATGAGATATGAATATTAATTTACCCACTTGATCAGAATGAATAATCAATTACCCAACCCGAATAATTAATTAAATGATCGTAAAGGATGTCGTATAAAAGTCACTAAATAAGACATACATAATCATTTTAATAATTATTAGATTAACTAATTTGAAGATAGGTTCGACAGGTTCCAATGAGTTGTCATTCGATTAGACAATACCCCCTACCTATTAATAGTCAATAGTCCAATATTCACAAGTGTCGGTCTTTTGTCCAAACCTTAATTATGGTACAAAATCCAATAACCCCGTCTTAATATTTTAGTCCAACATCACGATTACTTCGGCTCAAATAAGCATAATAATAACTTAGTTACCATATATTAATTTAAAAAGGAAGAACATAGCTTACAGTGGTATTTAATCGCGTAGCGTTACACGGACAGAGTTCCGACTTTAAAACCTTAAAACATTCGCTAACATAACCTTATTATTATTAAACTTAAATTAAAATTATAATTATAAAATATAAATATAAATATATCGTAGATAGATAGATAGATAGGAAAAGGTGTAAGGAAATCGATCAGAATGCGCGGCCTTTTATGGGCCCACTTTGAACTGTACAGCTCCGCGAGTGCAGAGGTTTTGTGCTTCACAGCTCCGCGAGTGCAGAGCTTCAGATTCCAGCTCACCAAATGAATTAAACGTGGGCTGCTTTGATTAAAATAATATATATATATATATATATATATATATATATATATAATTAATTATATATAATATTATATTCTTATGCATAGTTGACTTGTAATTTTAGCTCCGTTGAGTCGCACGTTGATAGTTGGTTCATGTCTCGGTTCCGGATTTTCGAACGCCTTTTCGTATAATTTAATATCTTGTACTTTGCGTTTTGCGGCTTGTACTCTTGTAATTTCTAGACGTTTCTCATCAATAATTTGAACCACTTGGATTGTACTTTGTACTTTTTATCTTTTTGGTCGTTTGCGTCTTCAAATCGACGTTTTCTTCTTTTGTCTTCGCACTTATTTATTTAAACGATTATTACATAAAAATAGAATAATAGTAACTAAAAGCTTTACATATTGGAAGGATATTGATACTAAATATATGTTACTTTTTAGCATTATCAGTAATCACTCCCCCTAGATTATGCAATGTCCTCATTTGCATTTATAATTCAAAATAGTAATAATTGAAAGACATAATTGTAAATAAAGGAAAGAGTGATGTTACTTGCTTGTAGGATCATAGAATAATTGCAGGATTGATATCTTTGGATTCGAAAAAGACAAGTTAATAGAAGATTGTTAAATAACACAATATATAACACAAACATAATATTTCATTAATAACTTGATCACTTTAACACTTAGGAGCTATATTGCTCTTACATTCATAATTAATATTTAAACTTAAAAGAAACATAGAAAACAAAACAAAAACATATATGGATATGTAGTTTTGATTATAGAGTCGGTTGTGCAACTCGTTCTTTTATCGGGATTACTCCTTAGGCTTATTCTCCATACACTTATTTCTTCCTATCTCATTTAACATCTTAATTTTGCTCTAAGAAACTCAATGTGGTGTCTAGACCCCTACAAAAAAAATATTTCAAATTTAACATTTTAATAATGGATTTGCCTCCTCACTTCTTCACTGATCTTATATTGTTCCTTCAAAAATTCCATCACTATTTTGTCAACAGTAAGCTCATCATCATCTTTCTCTTTCTCAACTCTAACCATTTTCACATTTGATCTCGGAACTCTAGTTCTCGGCACTATTGGAATGGACTCAACAAGCGCACCATAACGAATTACTAGAGTATTATTTTCATAGTTATTGGTTGCTCGTGCGGTATCAAGAAATGGAGATCCCATAAGTAAAGGAGTGATAGGATCTTCTTCCATGTCTATGACCACAAAGTGAACTTTGTAAAAAGCATAACCAACTTGGATTTTAACGTCTTTAACAATCCTAAAGGTTTTTGCAAACGATTATCGGCAAAACAAACAATTCCTATGATAGGTTCTAAAGAAGGCAACCCTTGGCGATTGTAGATAGAAAATGACATCACATTAATACTAGAACCAGTGTTGGCTAATCCCATGATAGGAATTGGACAACGAATTAAGCAAGGAACATGAAACTCCCCCAGATCTATTAAACAATAGGAAACTCGGGCTTTTCGGTTGGAACTACTTCATTAATTTCAAACGAACAAAGAGGACGGAAACCTTCCTTTTCACTTTCCTTCAATTTCTCCATAAGTTCAGGTAACCAATCTTCATTGGAAAGACACTCAGATTTTTCACTAGAAGCATCATCATTTTCACTGGCGCTTTCACTAACTTCTTCCTCATCAAACAACTCATGCATAAAAATGACATCATCACGATCAAGACCTTGAACCTTAGCATCTTTTGACTTATCTTCTTCATCCGTAGTTAACTTCTTAATTTCTTGATCATACTCCTCTTCTACCATTTCAAATTCCCACAGATATCTCAAACCAGGTTCATAATAGTCAACATATTCACCTCTCTAACCATATTAACTTTTTCAAAACGAACTTCTTTTGACTTTTCAGAATCAGCTGGAGCTTTTCCTTCAACGAGTTGAAATAACTTAGTAACATTACGCTCTAAGTTTTGAATAGATGCTTGATGATTATTTTGGACTTGGAAAAGTTGAGCTTCTATGTTGTCATTGGCTCCATTTTGATTCTTGATGAAAATTAAGATGCTTTCTTCAAGATTGGATTTCTTTTCGGGTTGAGCATTTGGAGATGAATTTAGAATGAAGGGCGCTCTAACGAGATAAAAACCAGGTGGATTTTTATTACTAGAAAAGGGTGCATTATAGTTATTACGATAGTCTGGATTCCCTCCTTAACATTGATTCACATACGACACGTTCTCGACCTGCTCCATAGTAAGACTAACAACACAATCCTTTGTAGCATGAAGACCTTGACATTTTTCACAACATATCTTAATTACATGCATTTCTTTGGTAAGCTTTTCTATTTGTCTTCCTAATTTACCCAACTGCACATTCATAGCTTTAATCACATCTTCGGGATCATAACTCACAGATTTGACAGAACGGGAAATATCTAAGTCTTTATGTCATTCATGGAAAAGGGCAGCTAACTTATTAATTAATGATTCGGCTTCTTTGGTAGTTTTACTCATGATATTACCTCCAGCAAAAGTATCAATCTCTCTTCTAGTAACTATGTCACAACCCTTATAAAAAGTAGTTACCTTTTGACATGTATTCTAACCATGTAGTGGAGATCCCCTAAGCAATTGACCAAATCTAACCCACGCAGAGTAAAGTGTCCAATTAGATTTTTGATGAAAGTTAGCAATTTCAGTTTGAAGGGTGACAGTATCGGATGCGGGAAAGAAACGAGTTAAAAAAATTTCAACCATAATATCCCAACTAGTGATATCTCCTTCGGGTAGCGAATTTAACCACTCTTTAGCTTCATCTTTTAATGACCACGGAAACAAACGAAGATAGATGATATTATTTTCAACATTAGAGATATTAATCAGATTGCAAATATCCTTAAAGTTTCGAATCTGCGCATTAGCATCTTCTTTTTCAGTTCCCCTAAATTGGTGATCCTTAAGCAAGTGAAAGATAGGACCCTTAATATCAAAATTTTCAGTTATGGACGGCTGAGTAATGGCGTGACCTAATCCTTGACGACACGCTTTCATTAACGCTTCCATAGAATTTTTGGTAGTCATTTCAATGTCTGAATAGTGGACTATCTTTAGTTTGAGAAGTATTTCCTTCATCGAAGTTTAATTACCTAACAATGTTCGGTTCTTTAGAATGTTTAAATAATATATCGAGATCGGGTAACATATCCTCTAAGTTAGTATTCTTGGATCGGGTGTTCATTTGATCTAAAATCATAAAAAGAAATATTTTTGGAGAAAACTCTTTATACATTATATGGAGACAATTTAAATTTAATTTTAATATAATCCTTTTAATTATTATTATTTTTATATTTATGAGAATATATTTTAATATTTGAATAGAAATTAATATGATAGATATAATAATAATAATAATAATAATATTAATAATAATAATAATAATAATAATATTAATAATAATAATAATAATAATAATAATAATAATAATAATAATAATAATAATAATAATAATAATAATAATAATAATAATAATAAGTAATAAAATGATAATAAATATTATATACTATAACAACCCGAAAATTTCTGACTAAATTTAAACCTAACTTTTATATGATTCTGAAAATTCACGAACAACCGACTATAAAAAGATATATAAATATATATGTGTGTGTATATATATATATATCATTTACAATCATTATTATTATCAGTATCAGTATTAATATTAATAATTATCATTATCATAATTACTAGTTTTATTAGTATTATCACTTTGACTAAAATTATTAAAATTATTATAAATATCATTATTGTTAAATTAATACAACTTATTATTAATAATATTGTTATGATTAATAATTATCATTAACCTTGTATTTAACATTATTATTATTATAAGTATTATTATTATCAATACTACAATCTATTATTATTAATATCATTATTAACATTTGTACTAATTATTATTATGCATATTATCAATATTATTATTATAAAATAAATACAATCTAATATTATTATCATTAATAATATTATTATTCTCATTTTTTTATTAATATAATTATTATTATTATTAGGATTATTATTTTTAATATATTTATTGTTTATTAATATTAATTTAAAATAAAAGTGGACAAATACCTAAATTAGGTCAATCATGATCTGTTCAATCATGATCTGTTCTTTTTAATTTTTTTATAACGTGAATCATCATTTTTTTTAATAATTCTTTCTTCCACGATCTATTTTTTTATTTTTTTCCCCATCGTGATTTTTGCTTTTCATTATTTTTTTTGATCATGACTCAATGTCGTTTATAAAAGCAAATGGTGCTACATTAACTATTCGAAAAATCTCATCAAAATCATTTATAAATTGCTGATGATCGATGCTAATTGAAAATCAAAACAAAAACCCATTAAAAAGCTCGAAATACTCTGTTGCATAACTTTTTATCAAAAGCTCGATTTAACATCAATCTTCAAAATCTAATAATGCAATCTTGTTAGGAATTCTTCATTCATACTCTCTGCAAAATCCTAAGTTCCAATTCTTCCTAACGAATTCAAATTTCGAAGTCAAAGTTTTGGTTTTTAAAAGTCAAACGATTGTTCATCATCAAATTCGAGTTTGTTTTAAAGTTTCAAGTTAAATTAGTGGTTCAAAGAGTTTATAGGAATAATTTGAAACCTGTTTGGTGTTGTGATCTTTGGCTAAAACGTTCTCAATCTCAAAATCATTATTTTTTTTAAAACCGTGAGCAACAGTAGCAGTTGATTTATTATATATTTTTTTTGTTTTGTTGTTTGATTTAAGTAAACTCAGGTTATTTATAACTTAATTTCAAGTCCTAAATCAATTTTGTAATACGAAATTATGAATTGGATTTAATTCTGGTCGACTGAATAATGGTGAAGAAGAAGAAGTAGGAAGAAAATTTAATTCGGGATAAATAAATATAAATGAGTTATAATTCTAGAAAAACAGAATAGACTGGATGGTTAAGGAGTGTTGTGTGTGAGCGGGAGGTCTCGGTTTCGAGCCCGGTCGTAGGCATTTTTTTTTGGGAAAACATATAAAGGTAGCTTTCTAATTATTATTATTATTATATTATTTATTGTTGTTATTATTATTGTTACTATTAGTTATTATTATTATTACTAGTATTATAGTTATTATTATTATTATTACTAATAAAATTATTAGTTACAATAATTATTATTTTCATAATGATTATTATTATTATTGTTATTACTAATATTATTATCATCACTAAGTATTGTTATCAAAAATTTAAAATAAGTATAATTATCATTAATAGTATTATTATTCTTATTATTATTATTATTATTATTATTATTATTATTATTATTATTATTATTATTATTATTATTATTATTATTATTATTATTATTATTATTAAAGCTATTATTATTATCATTAGTAACAAAATGGTTATTTTTATAGTTATTATTAATATCAGTATTATTACTGTTATCATTAATACTAGAAATATCATTAATTTTTAAATCTATCATTTTATTAAAACTAGTATTATTATTAAGAATATTATTAGTAGTATCATTATTATTAACATTATAAGTGTTATTAAAATTATCATATTATATAAAAATTTCATTATTATCATTATTATTAAATCTAATAGTATTATTACCCTTATCTTAATATTTTCATTAATTTAACTAACAAATGATATTCATATAACAATATACTTAATACATATAATTAAACTATATTAATATCTTATTTATTAAAATATATAAAATGAATATATTTAATATGATAATGAAATATATAGTTTATTAATATAAAAACTATACCATTAATAATAATAATATATATGTTTGTTCAATTGAAAGTATATGTTTTAATATATATAATTGATATAGGTTCGTGAATCCGAGGACACCTCTGTACTTGTTCAGTGCTATCATACGTATATCATACAAACTATCGTATCGTGAGTTCATCAGCTCCCTTTTTATATATATTTTTGGGCTGAGAATAAATGCAATATTTTTATAACGGATAGACACAAATGCAAACTATTATGCGACCAACATGAGTACTTTTATTGTGTGGATATGTAACATGTTATTGTGTTCATATGAAACATGCAAAACCCCGCACTGTTGACCTCAGGTCAATTGGTGGTATAATAATGATCTCGACAATTACATATGTATTGTCTCGGGGTAAAATCGTTTAGTTTTGATATTATACGCTCATGACATACTTTTGATATACATGATATATCGTCTTTTATTAAATCTTGTGATCTATTACTGAAATCATTATTTATGACAAACCTATGAACTCACTCAACCTAGTGTTGACTTTTTAAAGCATGTTTATTCTTAGGTAGTTAAATATTGCTTCCGCTGTATATCTGCTGCTTTGATGATGATTGTTTGCTATGCTTGGAGTCTTCATTACATATCATATCAATTAAAGACATTTAATGCTCTAAATACAATGTAATCTATTTATCTTCCGCTACAAAACTCAATAAAACGTCTCATATAGAGTCGTTCTCGTTTATACAACTGTGATTTGATATAATTAGTCACAAATACCCCAGGCCCTATTTGGGGGTGTGACATATACCAAATTTTATCGTATAACAACGAATAATCAAACATAAATCCGCCTATTGAATCTTTCAATACATAAGTGACCTTCATCGTCTAGGTTCAAGCAGGAGCCTTTTTTATCAGAACCACAGCAACCATCCCCTAAAGGAGGACCGTCGCCACTTATTTTCAAGAAATATCAATTACCAAAATATATCCAATTTCCGTATTTACCGCGCGCCCCGGCAGCGGCGCCAAAAAGTTGATGTGCAAAAGTATGCAGTGCTAATTTACCTTTTCAAACTTTTAAATTTATATAAAATTTTAATTTACTTTTAACACCCTAACGAGCAACAAGATCCGATCAGATGTAGTATTTTAGGTTATCGTCTCAAGAGAGCGTGGATGCAGTTTTAAGTTGGTTTATTATATAACTTAGTTCTTATTAAAGAACTAAAGATAGATTTTTATATATTTTTAGGTTATTGAATCTTATCTCTTAGGAAATAGATAATTGAAGTTATGATTTTAATGATTAAAATAACAACTTCTCAGGAAATAAAAGATAAAGAAACCATTAAAAGATAAAAGTAGTTACATGAACGAATAACTTCTAAGGGAATCATATTAGGCAAGTTTCATGACTTATATTAACACCAAGCAAGATAATAATCATAGACCAACTATTATCCCTAAGCAGGCTAAGCTAAGTGTTGCATATCATTCAATGAGTAAAACTTAAATCATATGTTAGACAAGTGATATGCAAGGCTAACATCTCAATTCTTAGTGTTCAATTCAATTACATGATACATATCAATTTAATCTTATGATGAGGATTAATTAACATGCAAATAGATTGACTAATAAATAAACTATTAAACATTAAGTGGATCAACTCAAGTTACTTGCTGAAAGTGAATCTTAACCCAGTTTTCATGCAATCTTTAATCAAACACATCCAAACGAAGGATCTTCGACTAAGCCTAACAATATTAAACTCTATTATATAAGTGTGATTCAAGTTCAATAGATTTATCACTACCAATGTTGTTTAACGTAATTGCATGCAATCCAATTTAACAAGTTTGATTGACTAGATTTAAACAAGTAGAATGAATAGAATAATAGATTGTTGGATTAAGTGTTAATTAATCCTAAAATCAAGTTATTTAATCATTAAGCATGGTAAACAAGCATATTAAAGCATAGCAAATTTAAACCAGTTTAAATAATCATCACAGACACACAGTGTATACAGATCTGGAAAAAACCAAAAACTACACAGAATGAAGTACGAAGCCGGTGGCTTAGTTCCAGTCAAGCCAGCGGCTTGGACTGATGAAGCCGGCGGCTTCATCTTATTCCCAGATAAATTTGATTTCGTCCACGCAACCACTATGAACGTTTAGTTCATAGTGGTAGACGAAGAGAGAATAAAAATAGTAAATAAAATGCGACAATGAGAATAAAATATCGAAGACAGGCACCCTTAAAGGTAAATTGAAAGATAACTTTCATTAATAATCTTGATTATAACTTGGAATTTTGAATAAAAACCCTAAATATCAGAGTTTTTGTTGTTGGTGAAAACCCTAAGAGAAAAACGAAAAAGTACATCTAAAACTGATACAAGAGGCCTCTATTTATAGTTTTTAGATTCGGTGGCCCAAGCCGGCGACTTTACTTGGTGGGTTACTCCTTCTCCAAGTTTAACTTAATCCACAATTTTGTAAACGCGCCTCTGCCTTTGGCCAAGCCGGCGGTTTCAGTGATCTTCAATCTTAATGTTTTTGTTGCCTTATTTAGCTATTTCTTGAGATTTAAGTACACGAAAGTGGCCTAAGCCGGCGGCTTTAGTTGTAAGTCAGCGGCTTCACTGTTATCTCTCGAATCCTGGTGTTTTCTACATTGTTCTGAAACGTTCTGAGTTTTGTCACCCAAGCCGGCAGCTTCATGCCTTCATGTCGTCGGCTTCATCTGCTATTATGCAAGTTTTAACTCTTACTGATCCTGTTTAATACATAACTTTAAACAAAAACATTAGAATTACATTTTTCCCATTTTTTACCCATTTTGGTGTGTTTAAGTATTAAAATGTTTTTAAAATACTAAGATAACTCCTTAAAATGTTGTCAAAAATCTGTATGATTTAGGAGTTATTAGGGTACCTCGTCACTCCAATGTTGGGTCTTCACAACACCTTCAATAATTTGCAGGAAATCTACTGGGTCACTTGTGCCGCTGTACACCCCTAAATTGACCAGGATGACAATGTTGTCGAGAAGAGTAACCGATAATTCGATCACAAAACTTTTGGCTGGTGACAGACATTTCAAATGGTCATTTTGCTTTATTGTTGGTTATCAGGGCAAACATATTCTCAAGTAGAGTGCCGTGAACAGCGGGTTACGATTGAGATTGTTTGTAGGCTGGTGGGGCAGCTTGAACCAGGAGTTCAGTGAGCCATGTGTTGGCGGAATCTTTTGTGATGCCTTCACCTCCCGTGTTAATGGCTGGTAGAGAGTCGACCTTCAAAATGCCTGAGTCCTTCCCCGGTTGTTTACTTGATGGGTTGGGACTATCACCCAACTTCTCGATTACTTGTTTTTCAACATTCGCTGAGATCATTTTGGAGATCATCTCGGTGTCATCTTGTGACGATCCGATTCCACTCGAACCACCGATTTTGAGACCAGAATTGCAGAGATTCACCTTCTGTAACTAGTTGGTGATTTCTCACGGTGGTCCCCTTCTTCACTACCAGTAATATGCATCTCATCATCTGAAGTTTCACCGGAGTGGATTTGAGCAATCGATGGCCTCTGGGGTTGTGGGTGTTCCACCGCTGCTGAAATTTCTTTGTCCATGGTGTTAGGAACGATGTCGAATGTTCCCTTTTTGCTCGCTGTTTTGCTTCCTGGTTTAGCTGAGTTGTTTAGACCTTTTGGTGATGCCATTTGATCACGCCTAATTCTCAATGGGTGGTTTTAGAATTAGACTTGAGTTCTTATTTGGGAAAATTAAATTGATCGATTGTTTTAACTCCAATAACTGTGCAAACCCCGATTGAAATCTGGATTCCAAGGGTGTAAAACAAACGATTAGATTAACCTCACTTGATTAGATCGAATGAGTGCATATCTTAAGTGTTGATGAACTCTGATATCGACCGAAATCTCAATCGAAGTTATATTTTTGGCTGAACAATGTTACGATATGATTTTAGTATAGTAACAATATGTATCCAGTGTGTTGTAATGAATGACCCATGGGGTGTATTTATGGATGTTTTAAGGGAATGATGAGGTGACACATGTCCCCTTCATAATTGTAACAAACTTTTACGAGATTCGTGGGCTGACGTGGCGCAAGTCCCTTTCATTGGCATAACAAACAAATCCTAACAAACTTTTCTAGATTCGTGGGCTAACATGGTACACGATCCATTCATGTGTTTGTTCCGAGACCATGTGTTTGTTCCTGTAATACCCCAAATCTCAAATTCAGGGGGAGCCACGTCACGGGCCAAGGAGCCGCGACACGGCTATACACTAGACCTGATGGTGATTTTGTTGGAAAGTTTCTGATGTCGAACTATGCTTAAAGCCGCGTCGCAGGTGTTTGGCACCGCGCCACGCCTGTTGCCTTGAGCTAAAGGATTTGTTTGTGGCATATTCTATTACCAAAATACACTTGGAACCGCACCGCGGGCTTTGGGAGCCGCGACGCGGCTAAACGCGGGACAGAATGGGCTGCTGTGTTTAATTGAAAATCAGAAGATGGACCACGGTGCAATTACGAATGAACAACTTTGAGATTTGATAAATTGATCTAAATCAGTTTGTTCCTCATTTTCACTCAACCAAACACCCATTTTAGAGAGAGGAAGCTTTCTAGAGTGAGAAAGCTTAAATTGGTGAAGAAGATGAAGATGCATGACCAAATTGAGCTCATCGTTGATGTTGTTGATGTCTAACATCATTTTGATGCTAAGGTAAAACCCTATTTCAAATTCCTAGTGTTTAATCTTGTTCTTGGCTTAGGGTTTATGTTTGTGGTGAGTTATAAACCCCATTTCCTGGGAAATCTAGGGGTTTTTGGTGCAAGTTTGGGTGTGTAAGCCTAAATGTTGAGGGTTTAAGTTTAGATGACGAATTTGGTTATCTTTAGTCTTGGATTTTGAGTATTAATCACTAGTAATTTGGTTGTTGTTGGGAAAGATGGGCATAATAACATGTCTAAGTGTCCCAGTGTCATGAAAATGAGTCTTGCACATGAAGTGTTCGATGAAATGCCTCAACTAAATATTTGTGTTATTGATGATGATTTTTGTTGTTAAAATGAGTTCTTCAAAGGTGGATAAACTGATTGATCAAGTAGAAGTGTTGTGATTCGTTTTGGGTCGAAATGGTGTCATTTTGGGTGAAACCCGTCACTATAAAAACTGCACGAAACATGATTTTGTAAAGGTCATATCTTGCAAACCGTAACTCCTTTTGAGGCGTGTGAACACTTTTCGAAAAGGTCTTTGAGTGTACTTTCTAAAGGATAAGTTTGTACCTACTATTTTGGAGGTTAAATGGGTCAAAATACCTGTGGAAAAGGGGCTATCCGGTTTGGGTAAATTGGGCGAAAAGTGGTTAAGTTTAATTTGCTTGGGGTATTGAGCATGGTGTAAGTATCTATAACTTTAGGGTGTTTTGGGGCTAAATTTACCACATGTAGTAGTGATGTTTCGGGTCTTTTGGGTCGAGTGCAATTCGGTTGAATGGCACTTGTTGTGTGTAGGTTGAAATTACCACCCGTAGTGGTAATTTGGTGATGTCCATTTAGGTGTCTAAATGGGCTGGTGTTAGTAATCAAGGTGGAGACCCTTGGTAAAGGGTGCGGGTATTAGATTCTATTTTAGAGAATAAGTGTTTATGTGTTTGTATGCCTATGTGTTAAATATGTGGATACTTGTTCGGATGAGATGACGAAGGTTGTACATACATGGCTTGTACTTGTGCGTGCGTCGTGAAATAATTATGCATGTATGTATATGATTTACTTACTTGTGATGAATGTGGTTTAGTGTTCTCCGTGTGTCGGATTCACTAGAGTGAATAAATCGTGTGTCGTGTCACCAAGTTCGTGTGTCGACACCACATCAGTAACGTGGTGAATAAATCATGTGTCGTATCACCATGGGTTGTTAGGTGGATATTGTGTGTTTGTACCACCTATGGGGTTAGTAAGTAAATCGTGTGTCGTATCACTAATGGCTATTGTGAATAACCGATGGTTCATTCGCGAGAACCATTCCCGTGTGCTCTTGGTTAACCATGAGGTTTGTGTGTATCGTTCTTTATAGCATACTATTGTTATATTGTTGTTGTTTAGCATGTTATTATATTTATGCCATGCTAGTTCTGATGCTTGTTGTAGTACTTCGTATGCTATATTGTGTTGTAGTTGCGGGTCGGTAAGTTGTATGCATATGTGTATATTTATTCTCCTCACTAAGCATTGCTTACCCTTCTTGTTGTTTCCCTTTTTATAGGTGTTGTTAGCATGGATATACCTAGTTGCTAGACTAGGGTGGATTAGAGTTGCTTGAGCTTGGTGGATTTGGCTCTTAGATATTTGGCTTCGGTTGGGGATGGATAGTCCCAGGGATCATGCTCTTGGTATCGGGTTGGGATTTTGAGTCTTAACGCGTGATTTGTTGTAATGTAGGTCGTGTTGAACACTTATTGTTTTTATGGGTCATGTGGCCCTCGTTGTCGAAAACTCTAGAAAACCTGTTGTATGTGTGTAAACTTAATTATGCGGGTTTTGGATACATTGAGACTTGTGGTACGTTGGAAATTGTGATTTGGATATTAAATTAAAAGTGCAGCACCACTCCGCTTCCATGTGATAAAAAAAATCTTGTCGTTTTTCGAAAACGGGTTGTGATCGTTTAAGTTCCGGGACCAAATGCCTGTTCCGAGACCATGCTTGGTTTCGGGATTGTGTGATTAATTCGGAATAGTGTGACTATTCTGGAATGGTGTGGTTATTCCAGAATGGTGTGCTAGATCTGTCTGTGATGTGACGGATGGACGGCATACCTTTAAGTAAAAGGTCTTACATATGAGTAGCGCCTAATATGTATCCAAGTGCTTCTTCACGATATTTCTCCTGTCCAGGTAAGGTTACAACCGGTTTATATGTTCGTGTGTAAAACCCTTGTAGAAGTAACCTGTGTATTTGGCTAAGTAAACCTTGATGTGGAAATATGATTAGTAATCTCTCGGTGCTTCGTATCCGGTTGAGCGGTGCCGGTATCTGGCACACTTGTCCAGGTAGGATGGGCTTATGTGAAGTCACGGTAGATGCCTATCCGGGATACTTCTACTCGGATTCGTATTCAAATAATCTTCTGTCCGGTTTGGTTAAGTAGGACCGGGAGAAGGTATTTTCTCCTGGACCATTATTCTGGTTTAATTCCAGATGGAATTTTGTCAAGTCATGTTGAAAATATGACCTTTTTTGATACGGATCTATATGTGTATCATCATATACATTCACGTAGATCGTATTCGGGTGCAATAGATGTCCAGTTTTTCATCTACAAAAATTTAAGAAATGTAGGTTATGTTCAGAAAATAATAACTAACTTGTATAATAGTTATATATGAAAAAGTGCATAATATTTTTCAAAAAAGATTTGAATGAGGCTTTAAAATTGGCACTTTCCAAATTTCTGTTATCTCATAATTATAGCCAAATTGATCGCAAACAATATCTAACCACGCCATAATGTATTCTAGTATAATTTAATGCGTACTCATGATTGCAAGATAATACTCAAAAAATATTAATTATAGTGGATTAGTACGTAATAGGCAGAATTGATCAAAGATGTTGACTTTTAAGCTTGCAACAACCTAAATTGCTATTATAAATTAGCTTAAATATTATTAATCAACAATCTTTCTTGCAATGATGTTTACGAGTTCCGGATTGTTATCGAATCTTAGAAAGCATTAGTTTTACCAATCCAATCTTAGAAAGCATTAGTTTTACCAAAAACGTACGTTTTTAGGAAAATCAAAGACTAGGTTCCACATTTATTTTAAGTCGGAGATACCCTAAATGTTGAAAGAATCTTGAGTTAGCCTAAATTTTAAAAAAACGTTTTAACATTAGGTTTAACCCGAACGCTTATTTCATACGTTTTTCCTAAACTTCCATTTATCAATAATTTAGCCCAAAATATATATCCTTAAAGTAACTAGTTGTTGTAATTAATTAGTTTATTAGCAATTAACTAACTATAATTCCAAAAATTTTACCAAAATTCAAGTCGAAACCTAAGTAACCGATTCGGATGTTAAAAGTGAACTTATAAGCCTTTGTCATAAAAAAAACTAGCAATCACTAACCACATTACCTAACTAAGCATGTAAGGAAGCATAATCAAGCATAAATTATACATTTAACAAAAGTCAACTTTAAAACCCTATGTCAAAATTCTGATTTTAAGCAAGAAGAGTACCTTAAACACGAAATGGACATGTGAATGAGTTTAGATAGCATGAGAGAATAGGTTTCAGCCTTTGAATCATGCAAAATGGTCAAGATTTGATGATGGTGGTGGTGGATGGTGTCGTCGGTCGAGAAGAAAAAGAAGGGAGGAAGAAGAGATGAAAAGAAAAGTAGAAGAAAAGAGAGGAAGGAAGGAGAAAAGAAATAAAAACAAAAAAGAAAAGAAAAGAGAAATGAACCTGTGTGGTTTGAAGGGCTTGTTCCCCGGCCTGACTCATGGTTATGTCTCTCTTTTTGTTTCCGGTGAGATATCGGGTTTTGAGACCCGATAGTTTATTTTAATAAGATAATAATTATAGAAAGATATAAATTAAATCTAACATATAAATTTAAACAAGACATTTCTAAAATTAATTTTATTAACGATTACACAGGTTCCTATGATCCTTCAAATTATTTCCAAAAGTAACGAGGAAAGAAATAAAAATTCAGGGCTTCTTTGACTGTACAGAGCAAATCAGCGGAACTAATTGAAAATCTTTCGAAATCGCTTAGAATTTACGCTCACGCTTTTGTAAATTTCTGATGTCATACATTAATTGAACCGATGCCCGTCAAACCTTTTTAGTGTTCGAATTCCGTCCCTTGGTCCATCATCTTGATAATTGAGTTCGAAAACAATTTTTTACACTACACTTTAAAAAATATGATCCTCTCCAGCGTCAGGATCTCTGTTAGTAATTTTAGGTTTTCTGATGTTTCCCAGCTAATCTTCTTCCGAGGAGTCATAAATGGAACTTTGACGTAGTAAAAATTCGTACGAGTTCAGAATATATTTCCTTCCTTTTTTCAAATAAATTTATGTTATTCTTTCGTCGGTTGAATCTGGAAAAACCACTGTTAATCTTTTGATGAGAAATGGCGTAGGATCAAAGTAGAAGAAATCTCGATCTTGATATATGGAAATAGGGTTAGGGTTTTGTCTTTTGTTAAGAATTCTAATTCTAAAATCATGGCTGCAACGTATCGATTGATACGAATTTAGGAAAATTCTTATCATCGACATGAGGAAGTAGACGCACTGATGAGGTAAAACCACGCCTAAATTATTTTTACTAACTAAATGGTTCTAACGAACGAATCAGGCAACTAATCCCGATCAATGTAATAAAGTAATTAGCAAGTACGGGTTTGTCCACAGAGAGCAGTTGTTTCAAAATTAAAAACTATTAATTATTCTAAAATAAAAATTGTAAAAGGGGGAGTTTTGTAATTGAACTAATGACGAAAAGTAAAATTAAAAGAATAACCAGATGGACGAAGCAATGTTCACACAGATTTCACTAGATGTGGATTGTTCTTTCAATTAAAACCGATTAAATGTCTGACAAATTATAACCCAATTAATCAAATATGGGCTAACTCACATTAATCTCATTCAAACAATCAAATCATAAATGATTACACAACTGTGATTCAATCTAGGTTAAACTCACATAAAACCTTAATTACAACGATTACTCGAAGTAACTACACGACTGTGCTATCGAATTACCAATTAATCACCATTCACACTCACATATAAATGTCTAGATCTCCTAAGAGTTGAACCATAATATGTTTATCACTAATGAACGCACATAAACCAGCCAACAAATTATGTAATTATAGTAAAGTAACTGATTCATACAACAATGCATCTTTTGACTAAACACAATAATTGTAAATCATTAAGATTAAGATATTAAGAATTAGTCCGAATTAATATCACTTAAAATCCTAACTACAATGATCACTCAATGTGATTACACGATGATGATGTCAAACTACCATTAAATTACCGCATAAACTTTTAACTCAATCACTTGAAATCATATACATACACGTCTAGATCACTTAGAGTGTTGAAGTACACATTATCTAACACAATTTATCTCACAATAACTAGTTGATAACATGTATAATTGAATTAAATTATAATACATGCATAACAATGGTTCTTTGACCAAACTTGACAAAACCAAATGATTCAAACATTAAATCCATGAAAATAAGAACAATCCATAGTCAGAAGCTAGTACATCTGAGCAAACACTAAAGGGTTTTAGCCTAACATGCTAGAAAAATCAACTAAACAAAAGATAACAAGAGTATTCATAGTTAAAATCACTAATAAAGATGAATAAACAAGTGTCCCAATGATCTAGCTGATTAAGATGATAAGCCCTCTTCAAGATGATAAAAATAGGGTTTAGAACCCGTAAAAATGCCTGCAAATTCCCGAAAGTCGGAGAAAAAATGTAATCCCTAAAACTGAAACGAGCTACGATTTAAATAGGATTGCGTCTGGCCAACATGGGCTCGCAGCCGCGAGGCCCTCATGCTTTCCAATCTCGCGATCACGAGAGCTGTATATTCTGATTTCGCAGTCGCTTTTCTCTTTCTCAGTTCGCGAACATCCCTTCGACTTGCTTCTCACAACCGGTGACCAAATCCTGGCGATCGCGGGGATTTGGACTCACCTTTAAGCTTGAAAATTAACTTTAAAAATTGGCGTTAACTCGGGTTCGAACCTGGAACTTTTTACTCAATATTTTGGCCCCTAAACACTAAAAAATCACCAACTCATAACCAAAACACCACCTTGACATAAAATGCGTTATCTTCAACTAAAATCATCAAAAAATGCTGGCTCTTCATCATAAAACCAATGAAATGGAACCCGGTATTGCGAGATAAAGATGTATAAACTGAGCAATATCACTCACAAATACTCTAAGTTAATATTTCATTTTGATTTCTTCATCTTGATACTTGAGAAAAATCTCTTCCCTACATTCTTTTGAGAGCTATTGAAAAGTGTGGACACAATTACGCAGATCACGCATTTGATTCCTGTGGAGCTTTGAAAATGGAAAATCTGAGGAATATAGATGTCAGACGAATGCTGGATAGATATCCAGCCTTCGATACGGGTTCAACAGATTTCCAATAAATGGAGCGTCTGGATTATCTACGTATTGGTCTTCTGATAGAAGGAATGTGATGAGAATTGGATATTTGAAGAAGGTCAGGTATTTTTCTCGTATTTCATATTCCATATGTAGGAGTTCGTTGAGACTGAACTTCTCTTGTGGATCGTGAAAATGGTCGAATCCTATTTTGTTAGAATAAAATTTCTCTAAAAGTGAAGAAATCTCTAAGACAGGTGAAGTTATCCGTTTTTCAGATCTATTTAGATCCTTTTTTAAATTTCCATAGAGGAAAACTTCTCCAGTTTTCAAAAACGTGGGGGCGCTAATGCCTTCCGCACTTGCATCGAAGTTGGAATCTACAGAGACCAAGACCATAATTAATAATTTATTATATAATTTTTTTGAGTTTTCTAAAGATGATTTTAAATCCTATACAGACAAACTTCCTGATTACTAAGTATCTGTGTTTCTATAAAGGTTGAAACAAGTGGCCAGATCGACAACGCAGAGGCAGGATCCTTTTGGTCCCAATGTAATTGGAGAGTGTTCAGAAAATCCAGCAACCAAGTCGGCGTATAATTGTCTTTCTTAGACACCACTCAAGATTCTAAGGTATCGTGACCAAATCAACAATTACCTTAATAAACAGAAAATTCAATTCCCCGACAGGGCGTCAAAAACTACTTTCCTAATGATATGGCTACAATAGGCAGTTTTATTTACGCGATGTCGTCAAGGCGTAAACCGTCTATTGAGCTACCAGAGGGAGGCGGTGGTTTTAATATAGCTAGGTTTCCTAGCTATATTTCACCTACTTTTCCTTTCTTAATGAGTAAGTGGTAAGTATAACTCAGGTTCATATTTTTGTACGTTTATGGATAATGTAAGTGATGTGCAAATGTGTGCAGTGCTTAATTTGTCTTTTCAACCTTTTAAATTTATATAACCTTTTAATTCACTTTTAACACCCTAACGAGCAACAAAACCTGATCAGATGTAGTAATTTAGGTCATCGTCCCAAGAGAGCGTAGATGCGTTTTAAAGTTGATTTATTATGTAGTCTAGCTCTTATTAAAGAACTAGAAGTATAATTTTTAGGTTTTTGGTTGTTGTTTAGATTTTGGGAATATTATCTCTTATGAAAGAGGTAATTAAAGGTACGTTATTAATGAATTGAATAACAAAATATAAAGCAAGAAATAAAGATTAAAATAAACAATTATAAATAAAAGCAGTTACATGAACGAATAACTTATACGGGAATCATATTAGGCAAGTTTCATGACTTATATTAACACAAATCAAGAAAATAATCATAGACCAACTATTATCCCAAAATAGGTTAAGACAAGTGTTGCATATCATTCAATAAGTGGGACATAAAGCATATGTTAGACATGTGATGTTCATGCCTAACATCTCAATTCTTAGTATTCAATTCAGTTACATGATACATATCAATCTTATGATCAGGATTAACATGCAAATAGATTGACAAATTATATAAACTATTAAACATCAAGTAGATCAACTCAAGTTACTAGCTAAAAGTCAATTATTACCTGGTTCTCATGCAATCATTAATCAAACACATCCAAACGGAGGATCTTAGGCTAAGCCTAACAATATTAAACTCTATTATATAAGTGTAATTCACATTCAACCGATTTATCACTAACCATGTTGTTTAACTTAATTGCATGCAATCCAATTTAACAAGTTTGATTGACTAGATCTAAACATGTAGCATGAATCGAATAATAGATCATTGGATTAAGTGCTAATAAATCCTAAAATCAAGTTACCTAATCATTAATCATGGCAAAGAAGCATATTAAAACAAAGCAGATTCAAAATAGTTTAAATAATCATCACAGAAACTCAATCCATACAGATCTGGAAAACCAGAAACTGCAGAGAATGAAGCTCGAAGCCGGTGGTCTTTGTTCCAGTCAAGCCGGCGCTTCATCTGATTCCCTGACAAAGTTGGTTTTCGTCCACGTAACCACTATGAATGTTTAATTCATAATGTTAGACGAAAATTTAATAGAAACAGTAAATAAAATGCGATGAAAATAATAAATTGATAAAGACATGTACCTTTAAAAGGTAAATGAAAAGATAACTTTTATTGATAGCTTGATTACAACTTGAAATTGAAACCCTAACTAAGAGTATTCGTTTTTTGGAGAAAAATAAGAGAAAAATGAAAAAGTTATATATACAACAGCACAAAAAGCCTCTATTTATAGTTTTCAAACTCGTTGGCCCACCCGGCGGCTTCAGTGGGAAGCCGGCGGCTTCAGTGGGAAGCCGGTGGATTCAGTTGGTGGGTTACTGCTTCTGCAAGTTTAACGTAATCAGCAAGTTGGAAAACGCATTTCTACCTTAGGCCAAGCCGGCGGCTTCATGGTCAAGCCAGCGGGTTTGCTGATCTGCAATCTTTTTGATTTTGTTTCCTTTTTTAACATTTTCATGGGCTTTAAGTACACGAAACTGATTTAAGCCGGCGGCTTCACTGCTATTTCTCGAATTCTGGCATTTTCTACAAGGTTCTGGAACTTTCTAAACTTAAAACACCAAGCCGGCGGCTTCAAACCCTCTTGCCGGCGGCTTCATCTCGCATTCTGCACTTTTTTAATTGTTTTTTATCCTGTTTAATGCATAACTTAAACAAAAATATTAGAAGTACATTTTTTTCCATTTTACCCATTTTAGTGTGTTTTAACCTTAAAATGACTTTAAAATAATAAGATCACTACTTAAAATGTTATCAAAATTCTGTATAATTTAGGAGTTATCAAATTCCCCACACTTAAGCTTTTAATTGTCCTCAAGTAAACTTTTAAATTATATCAATATTCCAATATTACTTATCTATTTAGAACATAATCATAATACGTAGTTGGTTTATTGATTAGACAAAATTGGTATAAAGGCGGAAGTAAAATGCATCATTGCAAAGTCAAAAAGATGTCTAATCATTAAAGTTTATTTATTTTTATAAGAACAATTCTGAACCACACCAAGGAGTACCAATACACCTAATGTTCATGCAATCCAGATTTATACAAGTTAGTCATCATTGGACTCTTTTTATTTTCTAGAGTTTTTATAAGTGTATGGTTCTTACTGGAACTCTTTTCTCCCACTTTCATCACTCTTATTGGCCTTCATTGGCTATTTTTCTTTTCATTCCTTGCTTTCATGCTTAGCATTTGGTAATTTTCTAAGTTGGCCCTCATTGCGACTCTTTTGCTGCCTCAATGGTCCATGCTTATTATGCCATGTGGTAGTGGCTATAAGTTTGCAATCATTTCATGATATTTGGCGTTTACTTCTTATCTTAAACAAGTAGTCTGATCTCGAAGTTGGGAGTAGTTCTATTAGCTTTAAGATTAGATTAATGAAAAGACATAAGTTTGACTAAGAATTTATACTTCCTAAAATAAAAAATTAATTTTTAATTTCTACACATTTTTGCATTTATTTTAAAATGTTGGTAAATTTTTAAGTGATTAATTACTTCCATCTCCACAATTAGATTATGCAATGTCCTTATTTGCATTTATAATTCAAATTAGTAATAAATGAAAGACATAATTGAAAATAAGGGAAAGAGTATTGTAGAATTGCATAACACTTGCAGAATTATTTTCTTTGGATTCAAGATAGACAACTTAACAGAAATTAATAATATTACAATAGAGCAAATCCCATTTACTATTCATCAACAGTAGCGGTATTTTCGTCCGTTCTTCTTTTATACAAATTGTTTAAGGTGTCCTCCATTTTCCAGATCATTCCATCCCTTCTTGGTTTCTTCTCCACGCCATTTCTCAATCTCCAAATTGGTTTCTCTTGCACCGCCATTTCTCAACCTCTACATCGTTCTAAAAAACTTGCAAATATTGTTTTCGAAGGGGTTGCCGTTCGTCCCGTCAACAATTTTTTTATCGGACACGATCGATGCGTATGGAGTTTTAGGGTTTCGTTTCTTTTTTTTTTTGTACGAAATGAAACGATTTGGAATCGGGACTCTCGATATGAAGGTTAGGGTTTCAATTTTTATCATATTTGTTCGTTTTAGTTTCTATATTATTGTTTGAGGGTTTGTTCTAGCTCAAAATTAAGCCCCTACCATGCTGTGTTATCTATGTTTCTTGAGGCAGAATTCGAAAAAAGGCTGTTTAGAAGGCTGTTCCTATCCCCTTTGGCGAAGGTAATTTTGTTTTTGTTATAATTAATGGTAATTTTTTTTTCCGTTGATTTAGTGTTTAAACTCAAAAGTGATTATGGATTATAGATTGTTTCAAACTTTTATTTTCAAATATTATTATTCTGTTTTTGATTCTATGTTGTTATCTTTAGCATTTCTGCTGTTATTGTGCCTACTCTTTTTCCATACAGTACTAATTGTTATATTTTTATGTTTAAGTTCATTCATTCATCTTGCTTATGTAGTTGCATTCTTTCATACAGTACTTATTCGTAATTACAGTTGTTCATCTCTTTATCTTAAATTAAATTTCTCATTTCTCATTTACTTTTTCGAGCTTGCTGATTGTGTTTGCATTCTACATACCATGTTTTTGTAGAAATGTGTTTCATTGAAATGTTTAATTATGTTTCACTACAGATTGTATGGACTTTTGTATGTATATGCTGCTCAACTTAAAGGCATATTATCCCTTATCTAATAGACAAAGTTATGAATGGTAACCTCTAGAAACGTTGGGTTGCGACAATAAAAAAATGAATCGTATCTTGGCAGGGAAATCTACGGTTAGCAGCCATGGTGTGGCGTGGCAACTTACAAGTTGCAGCTATGGCATGGCGGGGCAACTTACGAGCCATAGCCATGATGTTACATGTTGTTTACCTAGGATGTCTGCAAATTATTGAGCCTCAATTCTTTTTTTCTTATTTGAGATCGTCTGTTTTGCTATTTGTTTTTTAATCTCGGATTCATTCATCTAAAACTCAAAATTATTGTATTAAATGCAGGTACGTGATGATTGAGGGGATATCGATTGTTGGTTATGCTGAAAGACTTCAGATTGTTTCAAGGAGCTTTGCTACCGTCTTCAGACATGTTAGCCACTATGCTTAGTTAGGCTGCAGTCCTCGGACATGGCGGCGTCTCTTTTTGTAGATGATCTAAGTAACTTTATGAAGCTACTCACAACTCCCAATAAAGATGAGTGAGGTTTATATAAAGAAGGTTGAAGAAAAATAGGCTATGATGAGTAACATATGGGAGTTGGATCGAGCAACAAAAAATTGAGTTCGTATCTTGGCGAGGCAACCTACGGGTTGCAGCCACGGCGATTCATTTTTTTTGCTTAATTTTATACATAGATCTGAGCCTGATTTATATTGGTTTTTTCTTTTTTAATTTCCATTGTGTTATTTCTTTTCAATAATATTTTTTTCAATGACAGATTTACGATGCAGATGTTTTTTATGTTAATATGCCATCTTTGGTTTTTGGTACGGTTACTCACACATCCCACCGTCTGTATTTAATTCAAGGTAATATCTGAATGCCATCATGGTAATCACTATTATTAGTATGTAACGAAAGTAACTAAAATATTATCACACTTACTATTGATACTTCGTATTACTGCAGGTAATCCTCAAACGCGTTCGTCAGTGGCAAATTTGTCGTTTCCTTTCTCATTATATTATAAGGTGACTAAAATGCGATCAACTGTTTAATTTTATATTTTTGTACACTTGCTGATTATTTTCTAACGATGCCAGTGGGTAGTTTCTATATATATATATATATATATATATATATATATATATATATATATATATATATATATATATATATATATATATATATATATATATTAGTTTAAGTATATTTATCTATCATTTATAGTTTATTATTCTAACTTCCACTTATATTTTCCGTATTAACGAGGTTTAGAAAATATACCTTTTCAGGTTCTGTTGCGGCTCCATATTAAAGGCATTCATTTTAGTATCTGCTACCTTGACAAATTGGTATTCAACTCGAAAATCGATGATGGTATGATAGCTTCAAGTTTATTTTTCTTTGAATATATTCATAATTTGGTTGCTCATTTTGTGCAAAAAGTGTAGTTTTATTCCTTCAGATTATTTTCAAAATTAACCAAACATACCTTCTTTCTTCATGAAGTTTTTTTTACAAGTTCTTAAGGGAAAAACGACTACATTTAATCACAATTACAATTTGTGGAATTCATTTGAGTAGTATTTTTTAGGTCGAAACTATCATTGCAGGATTACTGGTGATGGAGGCTACCATGATGTTGCAGAGCAGGTCGGCACTCTTCTTTACTTGCCATATAAATTTTTCTCAACTAGGCTGATGCGATATTATTTTTATCCCGCATGTTAAAATAGTTGGTTTTCAAAATGCATGTTGAAAGGCAGAGATGTATTTTATGTTGATGTTTTTAGTTTAGTAATCTTTTGCCTGATTACACATATGTGGTTGGATATGATGAGCAGTCCGCAGATATTTTATGAGGACAGGGTGTTATATCACCTATGGAACTTCTTCCTTTTAAATTTGACTTAAGAGCTGTTTCTAGTTGAACTAATATGGTATTAATTTGTCATCGTTTGGCCGCATGTAGCCACCAAGTCGCTCAAACCAAACGGGTAAGCATATCATTGGTTTTTTTAAGTTATTAAGAAATGTTATATACTTGGTTTAAGTTCAATCTATGAATAATGTAAATTGTATCCAATTATAAGTCTGGGTAATGTATGTTTTAAACATGTATTTAGCAGTTTATAGGATGTTAGAATGTGGTTTTGTTTTTTTCATGTACAACGCTGAATACTTAATACTAATGGGTCACTTATTTTTTCATGTTGCGGGTGTTTTGCTATTCTTACAGCAAATTTGCTCTTACAATTTGAAAATTGCTTCAGTTATGTTATTAGTGATCCACCACATGAATTTGATACGTTACTTTCCATTAGAAATCATGGTACGTATTTTTCAAAAAAAATATTGATTTGGTATATTGAACTTATGATTACAAGTTATATCTATGAATATTGTAAATTGTATCCAATTATAAGTCTGAGTAATGTATGTTTTAAACATGTATTTAGCAGTTTATAGGATGTTAGAAGGTGTTTTCTTTTTTCCATGTACAACACTGAATACTTAATACTAATAGGTCACTTATTTTTTCATGTTGTAGGTGTTTTGCTATTCTTACAGTTTTAAATTTGAGTTATTAGTGATCCACCACATGAATTTGATATGTTGCTTTCCATTATAAATCATGGTACATATTTTCCAAAAAAATATCAAAATTTGCTTTTATGTGTCCGTTTGTGTATAGTTTGGTGATTTCCATTTGTAGTTTCGAAGTTTGGTGCAAATTTTGTTGTTCTGCTGCTAATTTAAAGGGAATTGGTGACATCTTTAATTTAATTAAGTGGTTGTTCTGGTAGGTGCGTGTTTTAAATCCTATTGCAGGTCGGTGGAATGACCTAGGCTTACCATGGCTGGCTGGTATACTGTTCCTACTTATAATTCAGCCCTGGATAGCTCTATTTTAGAAATTGTTGTAATGATCGATACTAATATTTAAGTAAATGATTAACATTAAATACCTTATTACGTACATCATTTGTAGTAAGAGAAGAAGAGCAAGGAACCATCTATTCGATTCGCAACCTTTTTACAGTTGATTATAGCCGAATTTAGAAGTTTTCTTCCTCTTCATAGATATTTTATATTTCTACAATGTAACGTACCATTATGCCAACTCCAATGTATATGCCTTCCAAGGTGGCCGCCGCAACGCGCGGCTGGCCATCTGCTTGTTGTTAAACAATGCAATATAAAACAAACATAATATTTTATTAATAACTTATCACTTTATCACTTAAACACTTATGAGCTATATTGCTCTTACATTCATAACTAAAAGGTTAATTTAAACGAAACATATAGAAAATAAAACACAATCCTAATAAGACATATAGGGATATGTAGTTTTGATTATAGAGTCGGTTGCGCGACTCATTCTTCTATCGGGATTACTCCTTAGGCTTATTCTCCCCACACTTGTTTATCTCTATCTCATTCAACATTTTAATTTACTCTAAGTAACTCGATGTGGTGTCAAGACCCGTACAAAAAGATATTTCAAATTTAACATTTAAATAATGGATTTGCCTCCTCACTTCTTCACTAATCTTATATTGCTCTTTCAAGAATTCCATCACTATTTTATCAATGGTAAGCTCATCATCAACCTCTTTATCAATTTTAACCATTTATACATTTGATCTTGGAACTCTAGATCTAGGCACTAATGGAATGGATTCAAAAATGGCAGTATAACGAATAATCAGAGTATTATTTTCATAGTTAATGGTTGCTCGAGCGGTAGCTAGAAACGGAGATCCCAAAATTAAAGGAGTAATAGGATCTTCTTCCATGTCCATGACCACGAAATTAACTTTGTAAAAAGCATAACCAACTATGACTTCAACTTCTTTAACAATTCCCAACGGCTTTTGCAAACGATTATCGGCAAAACAAACAATTCCTTAGATAGGCTCTAAAGATGGCAATCCTAAGCGATTATAGACAGAAAATGCATAACGTTAATTCTAGAACCAGTATCGGCTAATCCCACGATAGGAATGGGACCACGAATTAGGCAAGGACCTTGAAACTCCCCTGGATCGGAACAAACAACAGGAAACTCAGCTTTTTCGGACGGAACTACTTGATTAATTGTAAATGAATAAAGAGGGCGGAAACCTTCATTTTCTCGTTCTTTTAACTTCTCCATAAGTTCATGTAACCAATCTTCATTAGAAACACACTCGGATTTTTTTCACAAGTAACATCTGTAACATCCCGCGTTTTTCCGTTAAATTTAATTTTAACACCGTCTTTTTTTTTTAAAACATAATATTTCGTATTTAAATTAATAGTTTCCGTGAGTAACGTTCATTATATTCCCGCTATTTAATTTTGACATCAACCGTTTACTCGAGCGTTTTAAAATTATTCGTTTGGCTTATTCCCGCACCCGCTCTGAAACTTGAGGGACTAGTTCCGCCACTTGACCAAAGAGGTGGCTAGTAGTTGACTAGTCAACCACTCACCACCTCCACCCACTCATTCATCCATTTCTTTTTTTCTTTCTTTCTTTTTTTCTCTCAAGAACACAAACATAAATCATCATCTAAATCCGGATCGGGAAGCAAACTTCAAAACAAATTACATATTCGTGATCCTCTCATCATCCTCTTCGATTTGGTACCAATTTCATCCATTTTGGGTAACTTTCTAAAATCACTAATTTTTTCTTTAAATTCGTGTTTTTGACTTGAAATTGTGTTAGTTAGTGTCTATGGCTCGTGTATAACATGAATATATGTTTTGTTTGCTCGATTTGTTGATTTAGAGTAACTAGTATGAACTTTGAAATGGGTGTGCTTAATCTTTGATTTTGGATGATTAAATGTTGTTTAATTGTTAAAGTGCATGTTTTAATTGTGTTACTAGTATCATTAGCCACATTTTGATGTGTAGGTTGATTAAGAAAACTTCAAAAACCCGATTAAGGATTTTGTGATGTTGACTAGGGTTTGATAGACTTTGAAATGAACTTTTGATGCGTTGAATGCTTGTTAATGTTGTTAGTAAGTGTTTAGATGCAATGTATGCTTAATTACCTTCGAAACGGCATATCGTATGTGTGAATTGGATTCCCGAATCATAAAATACGTTTTACGAACTTGAAACTTTGAAAATAAACCTTTCTTGATCAATTGACGAGTTTTCGGTTATTGTAAATGATGTTTTTGCTTGATGAAAAGTGGTTAGTTGTATTCCTTGTCAAAATACCTTTCCAACGATATAAGATACTTGTTTTGGATGTTTACTGTTTAGGATTTATGGGTATTTGAAGTTGGATTCGTGCATAAGTTGAAAACTGCAGAAAATAGCTGAACAGCATGGTGCGCGCCGCGCATTTACTCGCGCGCCGTGCAGAATCAGAGATCCCAGATGTTTGCCTTCTTGGTTGAGTTCTGACCAGAAATTGCACTTGGGTGCGCGCCGCGCAACCCAGTGCGCGCCGCGCAAAAGCCCCAGGCCACTCTCTTTTGTTTTTAAATGTCACAAAAATGTTTCCGCTTAACTAAAACTCCGTTTAACATGAAACTTGACTATTAGGCTCTTATATGACTTCTCGTCTTGGGAAAATTGTCGGATACCCGACCCGACCCCGTTGACTTTGACTTTGACCAAGTTTGACTTTTAGTCAAACTTAACCAAACTTTTATACAATCATTCTAACATGCTTTTATACTTGTTTCTTGTATGAAACTTGACAACGTGATTCACATGCTATATTTAATCGAGTCGTAACGAGCCATAGGACTAATTGAACACATTTCACCCGACCTTGTGTCGTAACCGGTTAATTGATATAACTTACTTGTTTAGGTCAAGGCTAAGCAACTTTCATGCACACGTTTACTTGTTGAAGTACCTTTATACTCGTGCACTCGAGGTGAGATCATAGTCCCACTTTTACTCTTTTTGAACTTATATTTGGGATGAGAAAACATAAACGATTCTTTTGAACTAAGTGAACACAAGAACGGGAAAACAAACATTCTACATACGAGTTTAGAACAAAAATCCTCAATTCGATTATCATTAGTTACACTTGCCGGGTGTAAGCGAGAACTTATGTTATATGGCCATATGGGTTTGACAAACCCTCATTCAAACGGTTCGCTACCGTTTACGAATGAAATATATTTTCGGGAACAGTGTTGTTCTAGCACTAATTGATGGGGTATTCAACGGACGGAACGTTAAGCTTTGATAATTGGGTGCTCGTGAATATTAACTTTTAGAATGTGTTACTATTATTTCAACTTTGCAAACCTTGTGGTTCGACTTACTTTACTTTTACTCACTTACTCAAACCTATGATTTCACCAACGTTTTTGCGTTGACAGATTCTTCTATGTTTTCTCAGGTTTTCACATGGCTATTTGTTACACGCTTCCGCACTCTTTGATTACTTGATTGGAGTCTACCATGCATGCATACGCTAGGGATAGCACTTTTGGATTCAAACTTTTGTTTACATACTTACGCTATTTATAGCAACTGTGTTTTTAAACTAATTATGTCGCAAGTTATTTCATTTATACTTTATGACTTTTGTAAACTTAGACTTGTTGTCGAACGGTTTTGTAAACTAAACTTGCAAGTCTTGTACCTTTCAAATGTATGCGACATAATTTTGGTCAAACGAGTCTCATATAGGGACTACGACCACGCAACGGGACCTAAGTTAACGGCGCCGTCAATAACGGTTTTGGTCGGGTCGTTACAAGTGGTATCAGAGCGTTGGTTGTAGGGAACTAGGAAGTGCATTAGTGTGTCTGACAGAGTCGTTAGGACGCATTAGTGAGTCTAGACTACAACCGGATAGTTAATCATTGCATTCTGACATACATTTGCTATAGATAGCACTTACTTGACTACTTGTGCATTATACTTGAATCATTCTTAGGAAAACTTTTAATGGTACCCAACCTTCATTATACGAACTCGTATCCTGCCACTTTAGTTCGGGAACTCTGACTCCTTGGTTGTTATTTCCCCCGTCTCATCTTACTATCCATGAATATTGTAAAGTCACTGTCACTACTCTAGATGGGTATCGTCATCACCATTTATCGCTACGGTTGCGTATTACTTGTTATCATGACTCGTTACTCTTTTCATACCTAAATACAATATTGTCTGACTCGAACCACATTGACGTGAACAATCAACTATACACTTCCCTCGGGGAATGCATCTTCAGAGTTGCACAAATTCTTTCGATTTAATACGAGTCACGTTTGAGACGTCGTTACATTTTGTTCATTTTAGGTCTTCACGATGACACGAACTTGAATCTATGGAGTGATGTGGGAATGGAGGTATGAGTTAGCGTAATATAACGACACTCGATCAACGTGGTTATATTACGGTAAGACATACCAAAGTTCTAGTGACGCGTGATGGTGGTTAGACTCGATCAACCTAAACACCACCATGTGCCATGTACATGACTTCATCTTTTCAGGTTTGGGCATCCGAAAACTCCGAGAATATTTATAACAACCATACCGGGGACACACCTTCAATTATTGTCAAATTATATTTATGCTTCCGAATGAATTACCGATTCCATTCGACTTCAACCGTATGTCACACGGGTATACTAGCTTGTCCTCGCGCAGTCTTATTGACTAACTACAATTTACTCGTTATGCTCACATCGGGGCGGAAACTTCTCTTGCATCACCCTCGTACTTCCGGTTTAGGAGGTCCTTATTCTAAATTCTCAATGGAGAGCGACTCTTCACGTCATACAAGTATTCGCCGCGAGGGTAGATAGTCCTAACAATCGTTTTCAAAACCCGATAAGAACTTGCCCCGACGAACGTATTTGGAAACCGATAAATCTTCCGCGACGCGAATTTTCTTGAGAAACTTGTCCTAACAAACTTGTTCAAATATACCTTACGGAATGTACCCCGTTTCGGATCGAGATCCTCGTTTCACTTCTAGATTTTGGAGTACCTTACAAAAAGCCTCGGGACCGCGTTTAGACATGGGTACCGCGTATCATCCACAAACCGACGGACCAAGCAAACATATGATTCAAACCTTGGAAACCGTAATACGAATTTGTATTACTAACTTCAAGTTTACTTGAGAAAAGTATTTTCCTTTAGCTTAATCCTCGTACTACAATGATCTTCATTCGAGTTTTAACGTCACACCTTTTGAAACCACATGTGACCGGAAACGTCATCCTCCTTTTTGTCGAAACCAAGTAAACGATGATCAATTCACCGGGGCCGAGCTTATTCATGAGCAATCGAGAGGATTTATTCATATTCAAGCAAGACCCAACGCGACTCGTAATCACCAGGAGCTATGCCGATGTTACACGTAAACCTTTCGAATTCCATGGGAAACCGCGTCACGTTAAGAGTCGCACCTTGGAAAGGTGCAAATCCGTTTCGGAAAAACGTAGGAAGCTAAATCCGCGATATTTTGATCCTTTAAATTCTTGGGGTGTTTTGGACCCGTCGCTAGCCGTTTAGACTTTTCCGACTCATTTTGGGTCTCCGTTTATCCTACATTCGATGTATCAACTCAAAGACGTGTTTTGCGAAACGAGAACTTGTTATCTCCTTTGATGAACTCACTACCGACGATAACCCTCACTTCCTAGGAGGACCGGTTGAAACCATAAATCGTGAAGCCAAACCTTAAAACAACATATGATCCCGACCGTCAAAATTCGTTGAAATACCCTAGGACGTACTTCTCCCTCACTCGTAGAATTGGCAACGCAAGATCTCGAGGAAGATTCAACAACTACTACTTCCAACTAAATTTCGGGACGAAATTTCTTTTGAGGCGTGGATAATGTAACATCCCGCGTTTTTCCGTTAAATTTAATTTTAACACCGTCTTTTTTTTTAAAACATAATATTTCGTATTTAAATTAATAGTTTCCGTGAGTAACGTTCATTATATTCCCGCTATTTAATTTTGACATCACCCGTTTACTCGAGCGTTTTAAAATTATTCGTTTGGCTTATTCCCGCACCCGCTCTGAAACTTGAGGGACTAGTTCCGCCACTTGACCAAAGAGGTGGCTAGTAGTTGACTAGTCAACCACTCACCACCTCCACCCACTCATTCATCCATTTCTTTTTTTCTTTCTTTCTTTTTTTCTCTCAAGAACACAAACATAAATCATCATCTAAATCCGGATCGGGAAGCAAACTTCAAAACAAATTGCATATTCGTGATCCTCTCATCATCCTCTTCGATTTGGTACCAATTTCATCCATTTTGGGTAACTTTCTAAAATCACTAATTTTTCTTTAAATTCGTGTTTTTGACTTGAAATTGTGTTAGTTAGTGTCTATGGCTCGTGTATAACATGAATATATGTTTTGTTTGCTCGATTTGTTGATTTAGAGTAACTAGTATGAACTTTGAAATAGGTGTGCTTAATCTTTGATTTTGGATGATTAAATGTTGTTTAATTGTTAAAGTGCATGTTTTAATTGTGTTACTAGTATCATTAGCCACATTTTGATGTGTAGGTTGATTAAGAAAACTTCAAAAACCCGATTAAGGATTTTGTGATGTTGACTAGGGTTTGATAGACTTTGAAATGAACTTTTGATGCGTTGAATGCTTGTTAATGTTGTTAGTAAGTGTTTAGATGCAATGTATGCTTAATTACCTTCGAAACGGCATATCGTATGTGTGAATTGGATTCCCGAATCATAAAATACGTTTTACGAACTTGAAACTTTGAAAATAAACCTTTCTTGATCAATTGACGAGTTTTCGGTTATTGTAAATGATGTTTTTGCTTGATGAAAAGTGGTTAGTTTTATTCCTTGTCAAAATACCTTTCCAACGATATAAGATACTTGTTTTGGATGTTTACGGTTTAGGATTTATGGGTATTTGAAGTTGGATTCGTGCATAAGTTGAAAACTGCAGAAAATAGCTGAACAGCATGGTGCGCGCCGCGCATTTACCCGCGCGCCGCGCAGAATCAGAGATCCCAGATGTTTGCCTTCTTGGTTGAGTTCTGACCAGAAATTGCACTTGGGTGCGCGCCGCGCAACCCAGTGCGCGCCGCGCAAAAGCCCCAGGCCACTCTCTTTTGTTTTTAAATGTCACAAAAATGTTTCCGCTTAACTAAAACTCCGTTTAACATGAAACTTGACTATTAGGCTCTTATATGACTTCTCGTCTTGGGAAAATTGTCGGATACCCGACCCGACCCCGTTGACTTTGACTTTGACCAAGTTTGACTTTTAGTCAAACTTAACCAAACTTTTATACAATCATTCTAACATGCTTTTATACTTGTTTCTTGTATGAAACTTGACAACGTGATTCACATGCTATATTTAATCGAGTCGTAACGAGCCATAGGACTAATTGAACACATTTCACCCGACCTTGTGTCGTAACCGGTTAATTGATATAACTTACTTGTTTAGGTCAAGGCTAAGCAACTTTCATGCACACGTTTACTTGTTGAAGTACCTTTATACTCGTGCACTCGAGGTGAGATCATAGTCCCACTTTTACTCTTTTTGAACTTATATTTGGGATGAGAAAACATAAACGATTCTTTTGAACTAAGTGAACACAAGAACGGGAAAACAAACATTCTACATACGAGTTTAGAACAAAAATCCTCAATTTGATTATCATTAGTTACACTTGCCGGGTGTAAGCGAGAACTTATGTTATATGGCCATATGGGTTTGACAAACCCTCATTCAAACGGTTCGCTACCGTTTACGAATGAAATATATTTTCGGGAACAGTGTTGTTCTAGCACTAATTGATGGGGTATTCAACGGACGGAACGTTAAGCTTTGATAATTGGGTGCTCGTGAATATTAACTTTTAGAATGTGTTACTATTATTTCAACTTTGCAAACCTTGTGGTTCGACTTACTTTACTTTTACTCACTTACTCAAACCTATGATTTCACCAACGTTTTTGCGTTGACAGATTCTTCTATGTTTTCTCAGGTTTTCACATGGCTATTTGTTACACGCTTCCGCACTCTTTGATTACTTGATTGGAGTCTACCATGCATGCATACGCTAGGGATAGCACTTTTGGATTCAAACTTTTGTTTACATACTTACGCTATTTATAGCAACTGTGTTTTTAAACTAATTATGTCGCAAGTTATTTCATTTATACTTTATGACTTTTGTAAACTTAGACTTGTTGTCGAACGGTTTTGTAAACTAAACTTGCAAGTCTTGTACCTTTCAAATGAATGCGACATAATTTTGGTCAAACGAGTCTCATATAGGGACTACGACCACGCAACGGGACCTAAGTTAACGGCGCCGTCAATAACGGTTTTGGTCGGGTCGTTACAACATCATCATCCTTACTAGTTTTCTCATTAACTTCTTCTTCCTCATCAAACAACTCATGCATAAAAATGACATCATCACAATAAAGACCTTTAACCTTAGCATCTTTGGACTTAACTTCTTCATCAGCAGTTAACTTCTTAATTTCTTGATCTTACTCCTCTTCCACCATTTCAAATTCTCATAAATACCTCAAACCAGGTTCATAAATGTCAACCCTATTTACTTCCCTTACAACGTTCACCTTCTCAAAATGAACCTCCTTCGACTTTTCAGATTCAGCTAGAACTTTTCCTTCAACAAGTTGAAACAACTTAGTAACATTGCGCTCTAAGTTTTGAATAGATGCTTGATGATTATTTTGCACTTGAGAAAGTTGAGCTTTTATGTTATCATTAGCTTCATTTTGATTCTTGATGAAAGTTAAGATACTTTTTTCAAGATTGGATTTTTTTTTGGGTTGAGCATTAGAAAACGAATTTGGAGGCGCTCTAACAGGATAGAAACCAGGTGGATTTTTTTTTATTATTATTAGGATAGGGTGTATTATAATTATTACGATAATTTGGATTCCCTCCTTGATATTGATTCACATAAGAGATGTTCTCGACCTGCTCTAAAGTAAGACTAGCAACACAATCTTTCGTAGCATGAGGACCTTGAAAGTTTTCACAACCTACCTTAATTACATGCATCTCTTTGGTAGCTTTTCTATTTGCCTTCCTAAATTACCGAACTGCGCATTCATAGCTTTAATCACATCTTCGGAATCATAAGTAACAAATTTGACAGAACGGGAAATGTCTAAGTCTTGATGTCATTCATGGGAATGAGCAACTAACTTATTACTAAATGATTCAGCTTATTTGGCAGTTTTGCTCATGGTATTACCTCCAGCAGACGTATCAATCTCTCTTCTTGTAGCTATTTCACAACCTTTATAGAAAGTAGTTACCTTTTAAAATGTTCTCAAACCATGTTGTGGACATCCCCTAATCAATTGACCAAATCTAGCCCACGCAGAGTAAAGTGTCTCATTAGATTTCTGACGAAAATTATCAATTTCAGTTTGAAGGGTGACAGTTTTGGATGCGGGAAAAAAACGAGTTGAAAATTTTTCAACCATATTATACCAACTAGTGATATCTCTTTCGGGCAACGAATTTAACAACTCTTTAGCTTCATCTTTTAACGACCACGAAAACAAATGAAGATATTACTTTCAACATTGGAGATATTAAACAGATTACATATATCCTTGAAGTTTCGAATGTGTACATTAGCATCTTCTTTTTCAATTCCCCTAAATTAGTTATCCTTAAGCAAGTGAAAGACATGACCCGAAATAATTTCAGTTATAGTCTTATGAGTAATGGCGTGACCAAATCCTTCTCGACCCGCTTTCATTAACGCTTCCATTGAATTTTCAATAGTCATTTCAATGTCTGAATCAAAAAGAGATCCCAAATAATTAAAATCAAGACTAGAAGGTGTATTAGACAATGGACTATCTTTAGTTTGAGAAGTAGTGCCCTCGTCGAAGTTTAATTTCCTAACAATGTTCGGTTCTTTAGAATGTTTAAATAGTATGTCAGGATCAGGTAACATGTCTTCTAAGACGGGATTCTTGGATCGAGTATTCATGTGATCTAAAATCATCAAAAGAAATATTTTAGGAGAAAACATTTTAAGTTTTATGGTAAGGTGAAAATTTAATTTTAATATAATCTCTTTATTTATTATCGTTTTTATCTTTATGAGGATATATTGGACATCTTTTAATATATTAATAGAATTTAAATTGATAAATATAATAATAATAAATATTAATAACATAACTATAAATATTAAATAACAACTTTTATCGCATAACAACAAATAATCAAACATAAATTATCCTATTGAATCTTTCAATACTTAAATGACCGTCGACGTCTAGGTTTGAGCAGGAGCCTTTAAATCGGAACCCCAGCAACTCTCCCCTAAAGGAAGACCGTCATCACTTGTTTTCAAGAAATATCAATAACCAAAATATATCTAATTGTCGTATTTACCGCGCTCACCGGTAGCGGCGCCAAAACGTTGATGTGCAAAAGTTTTCAGTGCTTAATTTGCCTTTTCAAACTTTTAAATTTATATAACCTTTTAATTCACTTTTAACACTCTAACGAGCAACAAAATCCGATCAGATGTAGTATTTTAGATTATCGTCCCAAGAGAGCGTAGATGCGTTTTAAAGTTGGTTTATTATGTAGTCAGCTCTTATTAAAAAACTAGAAGTATATTTTTTAGGTTTTTGGTTGTTGTTTAGATTTTGGGAATATTATCTCTTAGGAATGAGGTAATTAAAGGTACGTTATTAATGAATTGAATAACAAAATATAAAGCAAGAATTAAAGATTAAAATAAACAATTATAAATAAAAGCAGTTACATGAATGAATAACTTATACGGGAATCATATTAGACAAGTTTCATGACTTATATTAACACAAATCAAAATAATAAATTAATAATCATAGACCAACAATTATCCCTAAACAGGTTAAGACAAGTGTTGCATATCATTCAATAAGTAGGACATAAAGGATATGTTAGACATGTGATGTTCATGGCTAACATCTCAATTCTTAGTGTTCAATTAAATTACATGATACATATCAATCTTATGATGAGGATTAACATGCAAATAGATTGACAAATTATATAAACTATTAAACATCAAGTAGATCAACTCAAGTTACTAGCTGAAAGTCAAATATTACTTGGTTCTCATGCAATCATTAATCAAATACATTCAAACGAAGGATCTTCGACTAAGTCTAACAATATTAAACTCTATTATATATGTGTAATTCACATTCAACATATTATCACTAACCATGTTGTTTAACTTAATTGCATGCAATCCAATTTAACAAGTTTGATTAACTAGATCTAAACAAGTAGCATGAATCGAATAATAGATCGTTGGATTAAGTGCTAATCAATCCTAAAATCAAGTTATCTAATCATTAAGCATAGAAAACAAGAATTTTAAAACAAAGCAGATTCAAAACAGTTTAAATAATCATCACAGAAACACAATCCATACAAATCTGGAAAACCAGAAACTGCAGAGAATGAAGCTCGAAGCCGGCGGCTTTGTTCCAGTCAAGCCGGTGGCTTGGACTGGTGAATCCGGCGGCTTCATCTGATTCCCAGACAAAGTTAGTTTTCGTCCACGTAACCACTATGAACGTTTAGTTCATAATGGTAGACGAACAGTTAACAGAAAGAGTAAATAAAATGCGATGAAAAGAATAAATTGATAAAGACATGTACCTTTAAAAGGTAAATGAAAAGATAACTTTTATTGATAGCTTGATTACAACTTGACATTGAAACCCTAACTAAGAGTTTTCATTTTTGGTGAAAACCCTAAGAGAAAAATGAAAAATTTATGTATACAACTGAACAAAAAGCCTCTATTTATAGTTTTCAAACTAGTTGGCCCAAGCCGGCGGCTTCAGTGGGAAGTCGACGGCTTCAGTTGGTGGGTTACTTCTTCTGCAAGTTTAACGTAATCAGCAAGTTGGAAAACATGTTTCTGCCTTAGGCCAAGCCGGCGGCTTCATGGTCAAGCCTGCGGGTTTGCTGATCTGCAATCTTTTTGATTTTGTTTCATTTTTTAGCATTTTCTTGGGCTTTAAGTACACGAAACTGATATAAGCCGGCGGCTTTATATATAAGCCGGCGGCTTTAGATATAAGCCGGCGGCTTCACTGCTATTTCTCGAATTCTGGCAATTTCTACAAGGTTCTGGAACTTTCCGAACTTTAAACACCAAGCCGGCGGCTTCAAGCCTTCTTGCCGACGGCTTAATCTCGCATTCTGCATTTTTTAACTGTTTTTGATCCTGTTTAATGCATAACTTAAAAAAAACATTAGAAGTACCTCTTTTCCCATTTTACCCATTTTAGCTTGTTTTAGCCTTAAAATAACTTTAAAATAATAAGATATCCCCTTAAGGTGTTATCAAAATTCTATATAATTTAGGAGTTATCAGTGGGATCAAAGTTCATCTAAAGTCAACCTTAATGACATGTAGTGATAACTGATAACTTTTTTTCTACAGTAAAGATAATAAATGAACAAAGTAAAAGGGATATGTATGAAATATTTAATATTGATGGTGAATCGTTAACAGAGTTCACCTTCCAAGAATGAACACTAAACCTCATAAATCGGGTTGTTTAACCTAATCAATTCATCACTCGGAATTTAGGCTTTGAAGATTTTGGCAAAGACTAGTATACCCACTACCAATGTTAATCTTAATTGATTTAAACGACCTTGTGGATTGGATCCTAGGTACATGATTAAAGTGGTACTAAGAGAATGGTCTCAGATGTTCTTAATCCTAGTTGGTTTATCTCTATTAAGATCTCCACTTAATACCTAGTTACGCCTTAACATTAACAAATGTGTAATCTTAGATATTCTAAGGTAATGCTAATTGGGTTAAATGTCTCTCCTTTACGATCATTTACTCAACCCCGGATCATCTTACAACATCGCTAGGATGTTGTTCTGACGCGAACCTTGTTTTTGAGTTATTCTAATCACAACCTAAATTAGGCAGCTTTTCTTTGATAGATAGGTCCCAATCTAAACATAGGTACTGATGTGTGCGAGGTGTAGTATGTAATACTATTAATTTTACTACGAAATACTATTAAATACAATACAATTTTACACAAGTTATTTATTTATTTATAGAATGGGATATACCTAAACATTGTTAAAACACTTATAGGCAGCGTACCTAATCGTAGAGTAGTGTAGTTTTTAGTAAGTTCGGTTTGTTCCACAGGGAGCTAGCTGGTTTTAACGCTATATATATTTTAAACTATATTTGTATAAATATATATATATATATATATATATATATATATATATATATATATATAAGTAGTATTATTATTATTATAAAAAGGGGTTTTACCGTTTAATGACCGGTTTGTCGATTTTATGTCTTAAATCACAATTAAAACCTAATGTAAAATATTAAATATAAATATATCTTAATTTAAAGCGTAAAGTAAATGATGATAAATAAAAGTACAATAATTAAAAGTGCGATAATTTAAAGTACGATAAATAAATTGACGGTTAATAAAATGACGGTAAATAAAAGTGCGAAGAGATATAAATTAAAGGAATTATGCTTATTTAAACATCCGTAATCATGATGTTTGACGTGTTGATTTTAATTTATTACCATGGGTTAATTGTCCTTTGTCCTGGATTATTCGATATGTCCATCTGGTTTAGTCCATAATAGTCCATCGGTCATAATTATAAAGTGCGAGAGTCTTCGCCAAATTAACCTTATACCCGAAGTGAAATATTCTAACTAATTTGGGATTTAAACTGTAACAAGGTCTTAATACTTTGTTTAATGAGTACACCAGGTTATCGACTGCGTGTAATTCAAGGTTTTAATACTTTGTTAACAATTACACCAATTACCCTTGAATGTAATCCACCCCTGTTTTAATGAGTCCAGTGACTATTAATCCATCCCCGTGTCCGGTCAAATGAATAATTATTAGGATTTATAGATATCCCGTCCACCGTACCCAGTCAAGCGTATGTGGTTATATATAAACACGTCAAATTATAAATCTCTATATTAAATCAACGAGATATCATTTAATTTATATAATGCCCATTAATAACCCATAGTTCAATTTCCATAAGTGTCGGTCTTTTGTCCAAACCCCAATTATGGTCCAAAGCCCAATAACCCCGTCTTAATATTTAGTCCAATATCACGATTACTTCGGCTTAGATAAACATAATAATAATTTAGCTACGAGACATTAATTTAAAAAGGTTGAACATAACTTACAATGAGTATTAATCGCGTAGTGTTACACTGACAGAATTTTGACTTACAAACTTAAAACATTCGCCACTATAACCTTATTATTATTAACTTAATATTAAAATTAAAATTATAATTAAAATATAAATATATACGGAGAGAGTGAGAGATAAGATTGAAATAAGGTGTACTCAAAATCGTCGAATAAGCTGGCTATTTATAGCACCTGACCAACAATTCTCTCCCATGCGATCGCATGGATATTGGTCTTGCTGTCCATGAGATCACATGGCTTCCCTGGCTAGCTCACAATGATTTGTTTTCTAGTTTGCCGACGGTTTTTAATAATATAATATAATATATATAATTTTATATAATATATATATATATATATATATATATATATATATATATATATATATATATATTATATTCATGTGCATAGTTGACTTGTAATTTAAGGCCCGTTGCGTCGCGTGTTGATAGTTGGTTCATGTCCTGGTTCCGGATTTTCGAACGTCCTTTCGTACGATTAGATATCTTGTACTTTGCATTTTGCGGCTTGTACTCTTGTAATTTTTGGACGTTTCTCAGCAATAATTTGAACCACTTGGATTGTACTTTGTACTTTTTAGCTTTTTGGTCGTTTGTGTCTTCAAATCGTCGAATCTGTCTTTTGTCTTCACCTTTCATTATTTAAACGAATATCACTTGTAAATAGAACAATTGCAACTAAAAGCTTGTCTTTCTTGAAGGATAATGCTATGAAATATATGTTCGTTTTTAGCATTATCAAATATTCCCACACTTGAGCGTTGCTTGTCCTCAAGCAATATAGAACTTGAATATAACTTTACTAGAATCACTTCTTTATTCTTCCTACTTTGTACATCAGTGATTTTAATACGGCGGTATGAACAGTGGTAGTAACGTTGTGGTTTACAGTCCCACATGACTATGAATATTTAGATCCTTAAGGAAATTGGATCTTTATGAAAACATTTGATCTTTTGAAAATACATGCTAGATTTTACCCTAGACAAGTTTTCCGGAATAACCCATCACCGGTGTTCGCAAATTATTTTTGTGGGTTTTGTGGGTTTCAGATTTGAATATTTTAGCTCAAAACTTACACTTTTATGTCACCCACTTGCCAACCTTGTATTGGGAAATCAACACGTCCAGTTTACTTGTTCCGTATATTACCTTTTGGTAAACTACCGTCCGGTTGTAAAGGAAAGCGTTGAACAAGTAACTGTTAAAGCAATGTCTAATGACATGCAGATGATCATGGTCCATAACGTGTCGGATGCAGTTACTATCCTTTGTAGGAGCAATAGCAAAGATCACCCTATAGTTTTTCGATCTGGCACAAGGTCCTGTCTTCGACCATGCTATGCAACCACCATTCTTACGGTTGACACACGATTTGGTTCGGGTGACCTAATGAATTCCAGGTGAATTTCTAGGATTTTACGTTCAATGGTAATGAACGCATTGAAAATGGATTTTTCAGAAAATAAATCAGTTTGTAATTTGATCAAAATATTTTCTCGTTCAAGCTCGAGTTTAGATATCATCGAATTCTAAGAGTTTGAATTCTCAATCTTTAAGGTCAATCTCAAGGATTGAGTAATATCAGTCTTAAAAGCTGATTTTTGATCTTTAAGGAGATTATCCTTTCTGGGGATCTGATTCATTAGTCTTATAAGCTAATTTTCACTGTGCCCCCCATTGTACGAGATAGATCCTCATGGTTAGGATAAGTCTGACCACTTGGCGACCCTGTTTGATGCTGAGGTCCGTGGATTTCCAGCTGATTTTTGAGAAAACTTTTCAAGGTTTTTCGTAGACTCTACAACTGGTCTGGACGACAACTTCCTGACCTAAATCAAGAAGCGCGTTTCTTTTTCTTGGAAGACTTTACTTCCTTTTATATTTCATTTATATTACAATAAACTGGATAAAACTGATTAATATCGTCCAAAACAAAAGTATTTTCAATTATTTATACAAAAATATGTGATATATGTTTTATATAACTTGGTAAATTCTTCCCACATTTGGCTTTTATATTTCTTTCTTTTCCTTTTTATTCTCTTCTATTTCATTTTAAATGAATTCAAGCATTTTGGGTTGTTTCTCAATTTATGTCCTTTCCGAGGTAACAATAATTTTGGTGTTAACACCTAGTTTTATCGTTCATAAATATGTATAAACATGATTTTGAGTTCATTTAGTTGAAATTTTTTTAAAATTTTTACTAGAAGTGGGTAGTCAGTATATAAGACTAGGGCTGTTCTTCATTATTAGAGAGCACTAAATTCTAATACAACTACTGCGTTACTAGTAAAGTTTAACAGTGGCTATTAAACCAAGTGTAAAAGTTAAATTTTTAAAACTGAAAGAATTTAATCCCTTCCCACACTTAAGATCTTGCAATGCCCTCATTTGCAAGAAATCAATAACAATTTAAATTATTGAGGGTGATTAGCGTAGAAAAATGATTAAATTTTACCAAAGTTTCCAAACATATTGTTGTTTGTTTGAATGATAAATGGTACACATCATTTGTTCATTCCTGCAGTTGTTATTTCACATATATTTTGCATCTTGTCGTCAAAATTAGTAGTTTTTACTAAATTTAATGCCAGTCTTTGAAAATGTGTTGTTTTACCCTGTTGTGTACATGAGATAAAATACATACAATACAAATATAAACATGCATGGTATTATGAAATGGGACTTAATATCCCACTTTCAAATTACAAAAATAAAATATTAGTACAAAATAATAAAAATGTTAAACATTACATAAAAGTATCAAAATGTTAAATGTTTAACATAAATAGATAAAAATAATAAAAGATAAGAAATCACCAATGGAACACTATTGATTTGGATAGGGATTCCAGTTCATATCATCGCTCGGGTTCCATGGTTAGTGATAGGTGTCCTGGTAGGCTTGATTGGGGTCGTATAGGTCAAAGGGTGGTCACATGTCGGGCTGATGTGGTGGATAAAAAGCAGGCCGAGTCGGTATATAGTTATGTGTTTACCTGATATGATAGCTGGCTCATGATTTGGTGCTGATGAACTTTCCAGCTATCGTGTTGACGTCGCCTGGAGCGCTCATACTCACCAGCGGCTCTGCACTGCTCATACTGATGATGCCTAGCCTGGTTATTCATTTCCACCTCATCTACATGCTGGAAGACATCAGTATAACTATCTCTAATGACATCCCTAATGTCATCTGCTTCCTCCATCTCCTCATCCGAACCCCTCTCTACCTGTGGATGGTTGCCCTGGTATGGTATTGGCATATTGTGCCTCCGTTTAGTACCTTTGCACCTTGATAAACCTGCAAACCTATAGTATCGGTTTGTTCCTCAACCACCATCATTGGACCCCGTGTTCCCTATCTACACCTAAATACTCTCCAATGAGAGTAACAAAAATGCATCTTCCTATTATTCCCCCATCCTGTATTCCTTCCACAACTTTGGACAAATAAAACCCAACACAGTAGGGGATATTAACAAAGCCTCTTGTGTCTCGAATGCACTTAAGGTAGAATAAATCGTTTAGGGTCACTTTTTCCTTGTTTCTACCTCATTGTGTAATCGAGTTTGCTAAAAATCTATGAATTATGCGAAGCTCTACCTTATTAATATCTAAATAGGAGTATCTTCCTCCCCGTGTAAACACATTAAAATTTGACATACGCATCCATATGGCGTTAGCGTCAAAATCTCTATCTACCCTCTTACCTTGATAAATTAAAGCTGTACAATCAGGTGATAATAATTCAGCGGGGGTGTAAATCTGTAAAGCTCTAGCCATGTGTATCATAGACATCCTGTACATCCTACCTCCAAGTAAAAATCTAAGAAAAGTCTTATCGTCTAACCTATCTACATCCTTATTTAAGGCTATAGTACTCATTAGCTCAACACACCACTCCTTATATACAGGCCTACGAGTGGTAAATAAACGTTCCCAATCAGAAAAAGAAGAGTTGCCATACCTTTGGATTAGTAATAGTCTAACTGAGTTAGCTAGGTTGACCCTTTCCAAAGGCTCCCAATCTATTACCTTTGGTACTTCCACATTTTTGGTGCAAAGCTTAAATTTGTTACGTTGGTATGTTGGGTAATCTCTCCAGCTTCTATCAAACCTTAGATTTGGATGTAACTCTTGTTCATGAATTTTTGAGTGTTCTATTACATGGTGAACGGGAAATACTATGTAGGCAATAAAAAATTGTGGTTCTGGTTCATAGTATGGCACGTGTTGATCATAATATTGTTGTTGTTCAGGTTGTGGTTCCAGTTGTGGTTCTTGATCAGGTTCTTGTTCAGGTCGTCTAGACGATAATGCACCATCTGTATCTGTATTTATCTGCAAAACACATTAAACACAAAATTTGTGCATCCAAATATGCATTAGTGTTATCAAAATAACAATTTAAAACAATTACAATAACATGTTTAATCCATATTAAACTTATACTCATTTTCATATTTTCTACAATTTTTCAAACAAGCATATATGAAAAGGTATACAAAGTTCATAAGCATTTTACTCAAATAACATGTTAAAATAACCATTACTAGCAATTAAACAAGTTTTAAATGGCAATTACATCAATTTAATCAAGTTCATGAATTTTAGACTTAAAAAGTCCACTTTGATGCTCAAAAATCATGTTTAGGATTAAAGTTTGGATCATTTAGCTACCTAAACATGTTACACTACTTAATTTAGCAATAATTCATAATAAAAATCGGCCATAACCTGTTTATATCAAAAAGGCCCAAATTGCTCAAGAACACAAACCCTAGATTGTTAAAAATTTGAAGTTTAAAGCTTCTAATCATGTTAAATAGCATCAATCTAGGTTATACAAGCATAATATATGAATAATTTAACTCTAATTACACTAGAAATTATCAAAATCAAATTAGGTAAAAATTTGCTCAAGAACACTAAAATTCGAATTTAAAGAGTTTTAGGGGTGGAATCGTTATCTTCTTTGAAAAACTTCTGAACAAACGCATGATTAGAGCGGATTATAGCAATTTGGTGAATTTTGATGAAAAATCGTGAATTTTTAAGAGGATTTGGGAGAGTTTTCGTGTATGTGTGTGTGGGTGTTATGAAGACAGAGCAGCTCGCTGCCTTTTGATCATGTCCAGTTTTTAGCTTCCATGCGATCGCATAGGGTATATATATATATATATATATATATATATATATATATATATATATATATATATATATATATATATATATATATATATTTTATATATATATTTTATATAAAATCTTTAACTTGTAAAACAAGAATTAATAAAAAATTTAAAATTTTGTTTCTTTTTATATTGAGGTCGTTTCGGTACGTTGACCTAGTTCGCCCCTCGACAAAATTTTAAAATTTGTCATTTTAAAGCGTTGTTTTAAAAGCCAAGAATTTTGGGTTTTTTAAACGTTTTTGGCATACTTTAGATCAATAAAATTAAAAATAATGATAATAAAATTTCTCGTCCCTCTCTCGGGTAAAGCAATTTCGGTTCAACGACCTAGTCTTCAACTCACGACGAATTTTAGAAATCATATTTTTAACTTAATAAAATAAAGTACATTTTTGTTTTTAAATTCACACCAAACTTAAATTTAAAATGCATAAAATTTCATATAAATATTATTTATATTTATATACAGTAATTTTACAAATTTTCATTTAAAATATTATAATTATATATTGGTTTTAAAAACAAGGTAAAAATAAAAATAAAAATCTTTTTTTTTCTTTTATCCCACTTTAATCAATCAAATATTTACAAAAATATACGTCCCTCTTTTGGGTAAAGTAATTTCGGCTATATTACCTAGTTTTACTCCTGACGAATTTCTGAAATATTTTGAATTGATTGATTAAAAATATTTATACCTTAAGAATAAACGGTAAATTTCGCAGTGATGCATTAAATTTTTGTATGATATCAATAATTTCGGTTTCGCATACCTAATTTTATTGAATATCAATTTAATACTTTATAGCGAACGATTAAGCGTTTATTATCAAAAGGTTAAAAGCAATAAAATAAAAACTGTACATACTTACCTATGAGAAAGAATTCTCAGAGATCTGCTTTAGCCGACTCATAGGAGAGTCATTCGATTTGGTTTTCCATAGCTACATAAGCGTAACCTCGATTTTTCAATAACTTTTCTTCTAAACATATGAACGGTCCTTCTCTGCATAAAGTAACAAATTCAGAATTGGAATATGTCTGATTGTTCGAACATTTCCCTTCATGTGACCATTTTCCGCATTTATGACATCTTTCAAGGTGTCGTGCTCTTCTTTTTTTTGCGGATTTTGATTTTCCTTTACCAAAATGTGTCTTATGATGATCTTTCCTGAGTTCTTTCCTCACTTCGCCCATTTTTCCTCTTATGAATGATACTAGTTCACTCAGGAAGATGTTATTATTACGTTTAGTAATCATAACGTGTAGTAGTAGACCATGGTTCAAATCAATGGAATTCTTCATCTCGTAAAACCTAAAAGAAATAAAAATTCAGAATGGAGGGAGAAGACTAGTTCTTTAGGGTCTGCTAGGGAAAGACCATTCGGATTCCATTCTTCAGAACTACACGAAAACAGAAAATCTAACCCTAGATAGCATTATATTATCCTTTAAAACATTTGAATCTCCCCACACTTAGTTAGCTATGGTATCGAAATTGTGATTAACTTCATTATAAACTTCAATTGGAACATCAACAACTTGCATATCTCTGACTTTTGCTTCAAGCCATTTGTTGATTTCCTCTGTAACATTCACAAATTCAATTAACATCGCCTTTTCTTTAGGCGACAAATTGGATACTAATCGGTTACATAACTTAAAGTTCCCCTTAATCCTAGCATCTTAAATCCGTTTATAAAGTTTCTTCGTTGAACTGTTAAAAACGGGTCCATCTAATTTTGTATCAACAACGGGGTTCTTTGTTATCAGGTCATCATTGGGTGTTGCTTCATCTTCCCCACACTTAGGCATTTTTATTGGTTCAATAGTTTTGGTTAGTGGAGATTGAAACTTTCGATTCACAAAGGTGACCGATTTATCACCATGCCTAAGTGTCATTCTACCTTCTCTTACATCAAAGAATGCCTCGGTGGTTGCTAAAAATGGGCAACCTAAAATTAGAGGAATATCAAGGTCTTCCTCCATATTAATAACTATGAAATTTGCAGCAAAGGTCAAACTTCCCACTTTAACAATTAAATTGTTAGCTATTCCAACCGGGTGTTTAATGGTTTGATCAAATAATTGAACACCTATTCTGGTTGGTCTTAATTTACCCACACCTAATCTTTTGTATAAGGAAAGAGGCATAACATTCGCACTTGCTCCTAAATCTGCGAGCCCATTATACATAGCACCATCATTAAGCAAGCAAGAAATGATAAATTCACCTGGGTCTCCTACTTTAGTAAGTAGAGTTGGTTTGTTAACCTTTTCCGGATGATCTTTTCTTGGTTCTTTCACTTATACTTGAACTTCTTGTTTACATTTTTCTTCGTTTCTTGGAATGGGAGGTTTATATAGAAATTCTTCTTCATCACTCCAATTTGAAGCCTCCCCATCTTCCACTTTTGGTTTTTCATATGTCATTGAAAACATATTTATGTTTTCATTCTGAGGGTTTTCTTGGGTGGTGAAATTATGATTGACTTCATTATCAACTTCCCTCAGACCATGAATATAGTGTTTAACTCTGTGACCATTAACTGTAAATTCAATCTGTAACATCTCGTTTTCCCATACTTATCTAAAGGTACATACTTAATAATTGTTACACTTATAACCCGCTCGTTTATGTGAAGAAATAAATAAAGTGTTAGTTGATGTGTAAATATATATATGTATATGTATATATGTGTATTTGAGAACGCATGCATGTATACGTTTATACATTGGGTTTTGATAGCGTTAAGTCTTGTGAGACTAAAAGTTGAAGTTTAGACATGTATAGGAAGCGAGAACGAAGCGTACAAGTCGAATATTTAATTGTTAGTTTGTTGCCGAGAGAATGGTCAGGCCACGCCTAATGGCGCACCGCGATGACCATTGCCGCGCCGCGGCATATCAAACAAACCAGAGTCAGGAGGCATGTTAAGAGGGGTCGAGTTTTCCTTTAAATGTCGCGCCGCGGAGAATAAGGTCGCGTCGCGACAAATAACTAGAATCAGAGTCAGAAGTGAATTAAGACAGCTCGTAAAATACGTTAATTGTCGTGCCGCGACCCACTGGGTGAACTGGTTCCGGATTTTTGTTTTAATATAAGTGATTCAAGGGCAAATTCATCTTTTTACGTCTAGATCTGATTGGAGCATTAAATCTCCACCACTTATCTCATTTAATTCATTTCTTTTCCATTTTCTTTCTCCAATTTCTCTCAAAACATAAAAACCCATTTGATTTCAAGTGAGATTTGTGAGTGAAGGATTGAGAGTTGATCTTTGGAGCAAGAATTAAAGTTGTTCTCCTTGTTCTTAGCTACAAGTGGATAGTGTTGGTAAGTCTTAACTCCATATTTTGAGTTTTAATTAGTTTATGCTAGGGTTTGGTCCATTTGGAACTTGTAAGACCCATTTGAGGGTAATATGGGTGGATTTGGGTTATGTTGATGAAAGGAAACCCTAAATAGCTATAATCTAGGGTTTGGTCTTATGATTTGAGATTGAAAGTGTTAAATGGTGTTTTTAGTCACTAATACACTTGTAATTGAAGGAAGAATTGTAAATGGGTCATGTTTGACTAAAATTGTAAGTTTAAGTATTAAAATGGGTCAAAAGAGTAATGTTGACCTAGTTTGGGCGAAATGGGTATGAATTACCCTAAGTTTGCCTTAGATAAAGTTAGTAGACTTTAAATCACTAGCTTTAGTGATTTAATATGTGTCTTGGCCATTTATGGGCGGTTTTGGTGTAAGTGAGCTATTTAATGCTAATGGGTCATTAAATGCTCAAGTGTAAGTAATGTGATTAGCTCCACTAGTTGTGAATTAAAATTGTACTTAATGTATTAGGTACATTGCTTTGAACTTCGGAAGTACATAATCATCATCCTCGTATTAAGGTGAGTGGAATAATTATGCGCGTATTAAATATAATGTATTTATTTGTGTGGTATGAATGTGGCATTGTCGCGGTGTTCAAGACACCACATTCTAAGTAACGAGTAGTATTGTCGCAGTGTTCAAGACACTACTCATTGTTTGATTGACATGTGGTATTGTCGCATTGTCATGGGAGTGGATGCCGCGGTGTTCAAGGCACCACTCATGGTTTTATTGACATGTGGAATCGTCGCGGTGTTCAAGATGCCACATTATCATGGGGGTGAGTTAGTTGCGGTGTTCAAGACATCACCCGGGGGACTAGTGATTACGCGGTGTTTAAGTAACACTAATGGATGTTATGAACTTTGACGGTCTTTTACGAGTACCGTTCCCTTGTACGATTGGTTAACCATGGTTGTGTGAATTCGTATCTAGCATATTAAATTGTGAACTATATGCTATTGTTGTTGCTAGCTTCTTGTGAATTGTGGATAATAGTTTATGCATGATGTTTGCATGGTTATCGAATTGCTAGCTTGTATGCGGTATGGTGTAAGTGATTGCAAGTAAGTAGGTTATATATGAACATGTATAATTATTGCATTCACTAAGCGTTAGCTTACCCTTCTCGTTGTTTATCTTTTTAGATGCAGGTGCGGATAGGGGAAAAGGGGTTGTTGGGCACTAGGTGTCCTTTGATGATGTTTCGTTGGAGGTTTTGGAGTTGGCCTAGCATTTTGGGTAGCTTAGCCCCAAACCATGCTCGAAGCGTTGTTTGGATTAAAACTATCGTTTTTGGACAGGTCAAACTTGTATCACATTTATTAATGGCCTTCGTGCCTTTTGTAAACACTAAACTTGTCGTATGTTTTAACGAAACATGTGGAATGGTTTACATATTTAATTGGCGCGTAAATGTGTATTATTTTAAAAAAAAAAAAATTATCGTATGGAATACGGGTTGGGTTGTTTCAAGTGGTATTAGAGCATGGTCTAAGGGATTTAGGCGACTTGAGATAGGTGCCTAGACTTAGATTTTATTGTGTGTACGCTTTATGCGGGACTTGTAGGACTTCGGGTCGGATCGGGAATTGTTAGTGCATAGGTTTATGTGAACTAACCTTGAGCTATTTGTTAGCGAGATAGACGTTGTACTAGCAAGTTAATGCTAGATGCTCGCATAACAATGACTAGCTACCATTGTTACGGGTGCAAATCGTGTCAAACAAGCGATGTACGACGATTGTTGAGCAAGATGGGGCGGTAAGGTGTATATGTGTATATATGCGTGTCATGTCTTTTCATTTGTTGTTTAACCTCTTTCGTTTTATAGAATGAAGGTAAGAAATGGACACGACACCGATAATAGGGGCACGAGCGAGGCCCCGAGTTCACGGCCAAAGTTGAGGCCATTTTGAAAAGTCATCATGAGTCTTTCCTTGAAGATGTTAGGAAAATGTTTCTAGATACGATTGACGAGCAATTAGTCAACGTAGTAAAGGAGCAAATTAAAGTTGTCCTTCAAGAGGACAATGTTGGGAGACGAGACTTTTTCTATAAGAATTTTAAAGATGCTCAACCTCCTACTTTTGAGGGCGAACGGGACCCACTTAAGAGTGCCTGGTGGATCTCCGATATGGATGGAGCATTTCGTAGTTGTGAATGCCCTCTTGATAAAAAGACGAGGTATGGTTGTAGCATATTGAGAGGTGACGCTAAGTTGTGGTGGGATGCGAAAATCCAAGTATATGGTGAAGAACAATGTATGGATTTTACTTGGGACGAGTTCAAGGCGGAGTTTTTCGACGAATACCGAACTTCGGCTGATCTTACAAGGCTTAATGACGAATTACGTTCCTTGAAGCAAGGGTCGATGGATTTGAACACTCTTAAATCCGTTTTGTTGTCTAAGACCCAATTTTGCCCGGAGTATGTCGGGAATGATAAAATGTTGAAGGAAGACTTCTATCAAATCTTGAATGATAGTTATCAAGAAAAGATTAGTGTGAACGTGGTGAAAAGCTTCGATGAGTTGTTCAATATGGCCAAAGGTTTTGAGGTGCTCGTGTTAAGAAAGAGTGGCTTTACTTTTGGCAAGAGGAAGTTCGAAGCTACAAGTCATTCGAACAAAAAGAGTAAGGGTGCAACCGAGAGTGTCGGTAGTGTGAAGAAAAGTGTTCCCGGAGAGTTCCGTTATTCTTGTCACAATTGTGGACGAAAGGGACATATGGCCCGTGATTGCACCAACCCTCCTTCTACAACCAAACTCACTTGTTATAATTATGGTAAAGAAGGGCACAAGAGGCCGGAATGTCCCAATTTGAACAATGATCATGTTAAGAAATTAGAGAAAGCGGCGGGTACGGCTAGGGGTCGCAACTACTTGATGGCGAATGAAGAAGCCAAACAATCGAATGAAGTCGTCTTAGGTACTTTCATGGTTAACTCTAGTCCGGCACGTATACTTTTTGATAGCGGTGCTAACTTGTCGTTTGTGTCTCCAAGATTTGTCCCTAAGTTGAATAAACCGCTAGCTAAGTTAAGTCATCCGGTAGAAGTCGAAATAGCGGATGGTAAAACGGTGCTATGGGTTGATGTTTGTAAAAATTGTAATGTTGTGTTTGGTACCGAAACTTTTGAAATCGATCTTATTCCGATGACTTTGGGTGATTTTGATATTGTTGTTGGTATGGATTGGGTCGATCGTAATAGAGCCGATATTGCATGCCATGATAAATTCATTCGCGTGAAGACCCCAAGTGGGGGAGAGTTAATTATTCATGGCGATAAGCGAAGAAGACTTGTGCCGATATGCACTTTTGCACGGGCACGTCGTTTCCTTGTTAGTGGTGGCATGGCTTTTCTTGCCCATGTAGTTGATACTTGTGATGAGCCACCACCCATTCGTGAAATTCCGGTGGTTAACGAATTTGAAGACGTTTTTCCGGATGACTTACCGGGTGTTCCGGCGGAAAGACAAGTTGAATTTCGCATTGAGTTGGTTCCGGGGGCTACCCCCATTGCTAAAACTCCTTATCGTTTAGCACTGACGAAAATGCAAGAGTTGTTAAATCAAACCCAAGAGTTGCTTGAAAAGGATTTTATTCGACTGAGTTCCTCGCCATGGGGTGCTCCGGTTTTATTTGTGAAGAAGAAAGATGGTAGTATGCGGATGTGCATCGATTATCGGGAGTTGAACAAAGTAACGATTAAGAATCATTATCCATTGCCTCGGATTGACGATTTGTTTGACCAACTCCAAGGTGCAACGTATTTTTCTAAGATTGACTTACGGTCCGACTATCATCAAGTACGGGTTCGTGAGGAAGACATAGAGAAAACGGCTTTTTGAATGCGTTATGGGCATTTTGAGTTCGTAGTTATGCCTTTTGGTCTTACGAATGCACCGGCAGCATTCATGGATCTTATGAACCGAGTGTGCCAACCTATGTTGGACAAGTCGATAATTGTGTTCATTGACGACAGACTTGTTTATTCTAAGAGTAAGAAGGAACATGAGCACCATTTGCGTGAAGTATTGAAGACGTTGCGGAAGGAGAAGTTATATGCAAAATTCTCCAAATGTGAATTTTGGCTAAGGGAAGTTCAATTCCTTCGCCACATTGTGAACAAAGATGGTATTCAAGTAGATCCGGGGAAGATAGAGACGGTGAAGAGTTGGGGACGACCGACTACGCCTACGGAAATCCGAAGTTTTCTCGGATTAGCCGGTTATTATCGTCGGTTTATCCAGGACTTTTCTAAAATTGCTACTCCTTTGACGAAGTTGACAAGGAAGAACGTAAGGTTCAATTGGGAAAACGAGCAAGAAATTGCTTTTCAATTGTTAAAAGAGAAGTTGTGTCAAGCACCGGTGTTAGTGTTGCCGAAAGGGGTAGAAGACATGACGGTTTATTGTGATGCTTCTTTAAATGGGCTCGGGTGTGTTCTAATGCAAAGGGGTAAAGTCATCGCTTACGCCTCTCGACAATTAAAGGAACACGAAAAGAGATACCCGACTCATGATCTTGAATTGGCGGCGGTGGTTCATGCGTTGAAAATTTGGCGCCGCTACTTGTATGGTGTCAAGTGTACGATTTATTCAGATCATAAGAGTTTGAAACATCTCTTTAATCAACGAGATTTTAATTATCGTCAACGTAGGTGGATGGATGTGGTAAAAGATTATGATTGTGAAATACTTTATCATCCGGGCAACGCGAATGTGGTCACGGATGCGTTAAGTCGAAAGAATCATCACCCGGCGTTACGATTGGGATTGTTACGTATGATTATTACTAACGATTTTCTTGTAAAGCTTGGCGAGACTCAAATCGAAGCTTTTGTTAACAATAAGCATGAGGAACGAATCGTGGGACAAACAGAGTTTATTACCTTAGGTCCGCATGGTTTGTTGTCCTTTCAAGGAAGAGTGTGGGTGCCTAAGATAGGGGATTATCGACAAGTGCTACTTGATGAAGCACATAAGTCAAAGTATTCCATTCATCCGGGTGCAACGAAAATGTACCTTGATTTAAAGAAGGAGTATTGGTGGCCGGGCATGAAACGTGATGTTGTTAAGTATGTTGAACAATGCGTCACATGTTTGCAAGTTAAAGTCGAACACCAAAAGCCGTACGGTAAGTTACAACCATTGGAAGTCCTGAAATGGAAATGGGAGCACATTACCATGGACTTCATTACAAAGTTACCAAAGACGGCGAGGACCCAATATGATACGATTTGGGTGATAGTTGATCGATTGATGAAGAGTGCTTTGTTTCTTCCCATTCGAGAAACGATATCGTCGGAGACTTTGTCCAAGTTGTTTATCAAAGAGGTGATATCAAGGCATGGGGTTCCTATATCTATTATTTCGGATCGAGATACTCGTTTCACGTATCGGTTTTGGAATAAGTTTCATGAAGATATGGGTACTCAATTGAAAATGAGCACGGCGTATCATCCTCAAACGAACGGTCAAACCGAGCGTATGAACTAAACGTTGGAGGATATGTTAAGGGCGTGTGTTATTGACTTTGGTGGTAGTTGGGATGAGCACTTACCATTGGTGGAATTCTCGTACAATAATAGTTACCACACTAGTATTGGAATGCCACCTTATGAGATGCTTTATGGGCGTAGGTGTCGAACTCCTATTTGTTGGGGTGAAGTGGGACAACGAGAAATCGGGAGTACCGATTTGGTCCTAGAAACGAATAGTAAAATTGAGATGATTCGGGCTCGACTTAAGGCGGCGCAAGATAGACAAAAATCTTATGCCGATAAAGGGAGGCGAACGATTGAGTTTCAAGAAGGCGACATGGTGATGCTTAAAGTTTCTCCATGGAAAGGAGTTATTCGGTTTCAAAAATGAGGAAAGTTAGCTCCTCGATTTATTGGTCCTTTCAAGGTTTTTTCACGTGTTGGTGAGGTTGCCTATAGACTAGAGTTGCCCGAAGAGCTTGCGGGGATTCATAACACGTTTCATGTTTCCCATCTCCGTAGGTGTCTTGCGGATGACTCGACTTGGGTGCCATTAGATGAGATTACCTTGAACAACAAGCTAGAGTATGTTGAAGAACTGATAGCTATTCTCGATGAAAAGGTTAAATTGTTGCGTAACAAAGAAGTGAGGACCTTTAAGGTTCAATGGCAACATCGAAAGGGTTCCGAGTTTAAGTGGGAATCCGAAGAGTTTGTTTTGGTTTATCTTCCGGCTTGTCATGCGGCTTGGATCGCGAGGACGCGCTCCGATTCAAGTGGGGGAGAGTTGTAACATCTTGTTTTCCCGTACTTATCTAAAGGTACATACTTAATCATTGTTACGCTTATAACCCGCTCGTTTATGTGAAGAAATAAATAAAGTGTTAGTTGATGTGTAAATATATATGTATATGTATATATGTGTATTTGAGAACGCATGCATGTATACGTTTATACATTGGGTTTTGATAGCGTTAAGTCTTGTGAGACTAAAAGTTGACGTTTAGACGTGTATAGGAAGCGAGAACGAAGCGTACAAGTCGAATATTTAATTGTTAGTTTGTTGCCGAGAGAATTGTCAGGCCACGCCTAATGGCGCGCCGCGATTACCATTGCCGCTCCGCGGCATATCAAACAAACCAGAGTCAGGAGGCATGTTAAGAAGGGTCGAGTTTTCCTTTAAATGTCGCGCCATAGAGAATAAGGTCGCGCCACGACAAATAACTAGAATCAGAGTCAGAAGTGAATTAAGACAGCTCGTAAAATACGTTAATTGTCGTGCCGCGACAATTGGGGTCGCGCCGCGACCCACTGGGTGAACTGGTTCCGGATTTTTGTTTTAATATAAATGGTTCAAGGGTAAATTCGTCTTTTTACGTCTAGATCTGATTGGAGCATTAAATCTCCACCACTTATCTCATTTAATTCATTTATTTCCATTTTCTTTCTCCAATTTCTCTCAAAACATAAAAACCCATTTGATTTCAAGTGAGATTTGTGAGTGAAGGATTGAGAGTTGATCTTTGGAGCAAGAATTAAAGTTGTTCTCCTTGTTCTTAGCTACAAGGGGATAGTGTTGGTAAGTCTTAACTCCATATTTTAAGTTTTAATTAGTTTATGCTAGGGTTTGGTCCATTTGGAACTTGTAAGACCCATTTGGGGGTAATATGGCTGGATTTGGGTTATGTTGATGAAAGAAAACCCTAAATAGCTATAATCTAGGGTTTGGTCTTATGATTTGAGATTGAAAGTGTTAAATGGTGTTTTTAGTCACTAATACACTTGTAATTGAAGGAAGAATTGTAAATGGGTCATGTTTGACTAAAATTGTAAGTTTAAGTATTAAAATGGGTCAAAAGAGTAATGTTGACCTAGTTTGGGCGAAATGGGTATGAATTAACCTAAGTTTGCGTTAGATAAAGTTAGTAGACTTTAAATCACTAGCTTTAGTGATTTAATATGTATCTTGGCCATTTATGGGCGGTTTTGGTGTAAGTGAGCTATTTAATGCTAATGGGTCATTAAATGCTCAAGTGTAAGTAATGTGGTTAGCTCCACTATTTGTGTATTGAAAGTGTACTTAATGTATTAGGTACATTGCTTTGAAGTTCGGAAGTACATAATCATCATCCTTGTATTAAGGTGAGTGGAATAATTATGCGCGTACTTATATAATGTATTTATTTGTGTGGTATGAATGTGGCATTGTCGCGGTGTTCAAGACACCACATTCTAAGTAACGAGTAGTATTGTCACTGTGTTCAAGACACTACTCATTGTTTGATTACATGTGGTATTGTCACGGTGTTTAAGACACCACATTGTCATGGGAATGGATGCCGCGGTGTTCAAGGCGCCACTCATGGTTTTGATTGACATGTGGAATCGTCGCGGTGTTCAAGACGCCACATTGTCATGGGGGTGAGTTAGTTGCGGTGTTCAAGACATCACCCGGGGGACTAGTGATTACGCGGTGTTTAAGTAACAATAATGGATGTTATGAACTCCGACGGTCTTTTACGAGTACCGTTCCCTTGTACGATTTGGTAACCATGGTTGTGTGAATTCGTATCTACCATATTAAATTGTGAACTATATGCTATTGTTGTTGCTAGCTTCTTGTGAATTGTGGATAATAGTTATGCATGATGTTTGCATGGTTATCGAATTGCTAGCTTGTATGCAGTATGGTGTAAGTGATTGCAAGTAAGTAGGTTATATATGAACATGTATAATTATTGCATTCACTAAGCGTTAGCTTACCCCTCTCGTTGTTTATCTTTTTAGATGCAGGTGCGTATATGGGAAAAGGGGTTGTTGGGCACTAGGTGTCCTTTGATGATGTTTCGTTGGAGGTTTTGGAGTTAGCCTAGCGTTTTGGGTAGTTTAGCCCCAAACCATGCTCGAAGCGTTGTTTGGATTAAAACTATCGTTTTTGGATAGGTCAAATTTGTATCACATTTATTAATGGCCTTCGTGCCTTTTGTAAACAATAAACTTGTCGTATGTTTTAACGAAACGTGTGGAATGGTTTACATATTTAATTGGCGCGTAAATGTGTATTATTTAAAAAAAATAAATTATCGTATGGAATACGGGTTTGGTTGTTTCACAATCCCATTTGAATTTATTAACTCTATCGTTCCATATGGAAAAACTCTTTTGACTATGAATGGTCCAGACCATCTTGATTTCAATTTTCCAGGAAATAGCTTGAATCGTGAATTGAAAAGAAGAACTCTGTCTCCTTCCTTAAATTCTTTTGAACTTTTGATTCTTTTATCATGCCATTTCTTCGTTCTTTCCTTATAGATTAACGAATTTTCATATGCATCATGTCTTAATTCTTCTAATTCGTCTAGTTGACTTAACCGTAGACGTCCGGCTTCATGTAAATCAAGATTACACGTCTTCAAAGCCCAAAATGCTTTGTGCTCAATTTCTACTGGAATGTGTGCTTTTCCGTAAACGAGTTTAAAAGGTGTGGTGCCAATTGAAGTTTTGTAGGCTGTTCTAAAAGCCCAGAGTGCATCCTCCAATTTCATGGACCATTCCTTTGGATTTGACCCTACAGTTTTCTCTAGAATACGTTTTAAAGCTCGGTTAGTATTTTCAACTTGTCCACTCATTTGTGGATGATAAGCGGTTGAGATTTTATGAGTTACTCCATATCTTTTGAGAACTTTCTCAAGTTGATTATTACAGAAATGAGTACCCCGATCACTTATTAAAGCTTTCGGTGTTCCGAACCTTGCAAAAAGACGTTTTAAGAAGTTGACAACAACTTGTGCATCGTTAGTTGGGAGAGCTTGTACTTCCACCCATTTAGATACATAATCAATGGCAACGAGAATGTAGAGATTATTATGAGATTTTGGAAATGGACCCATAAAGACAATACCCCAAACGTCAAATACTTCACACACTTGAATGACATTTTGTGGCATTTCATCACGTTTACTTATTTTTTCGGCCCTTTGACAAGCATCACAGGATTTACAAAGAAGGTGTGCGTCTTTAAAAATTGTAGGCCAATAAAATCCAGCATCATAGACTTTTCTTGCTGTGAGTTGAGGCCCATAATGCCCTCCTGTTGGTCCTGTGTGATAATGGTTTAAGATTTGACTAGCTTTATCTCCGAATACACATCGGCGTATTATTCCATCGGGACAACTTTTGAATAAATGTGGATCTTCCCAAAAATAGTGTTTTATATCACTAAAGAATTTCTTTCGTTTTTGGTACGACAACCCTTTTTCAAGGAATCCACATACTAAGTAGTTTGCATAGTCTGCAAACCATGGAATTTCATTATAATCGATCTTCAATACATATTCATCAGGAAAGTTGTCTTGTATAGCTGATTCATTTAGAACTTCCAATTCGGGATTTTCAAGACGAGAAAGATGATCAGCTGCGAGATTTTCTGCTCCCTTTTTATCTTGGATTTCAATATCGAATTCTTGTAAGAGTAAGATCCAACAAATTAATCGTGGTTTGGCATCTTGTTTTGAAAATAGGTATCTAAGAGCAGAATGGTCGATACAGACCACCGTTTTAGCTAGAACGAGATATGAACGAAATTTGTCAAAAGCAAAGACAATAGCAAGGAGTTCTTTTTCTATAGTTATGTAATTCTTTTGTGCTCCTTGTAATGTCTTACTAGCGTAATAAATAGGTTGAAATCGTTTTTCAATCCTTTGTTCTAAAACGGCTCCCATTGCAAAATCACTTGCATCGCACATGAGTTCAAATGGCAGATTCCAATTTGGAGTTATCATGATCGGCGCATTAGTGAGTTTTTCTTTAAAAATATTAAAAGATTTGATGCATTCATCTGAAAAGATGAATGGAGCATCCTTTTCTAGGAGTTTGTTCATAGGAGTGGCAATTTTAGAAAAGTCTTTTATGAAACGTCGGTAAAAACCGGTATGCCCTAGAAAACTCCTAACTCCTCTAACATTGGTGGGATGTAAAAGTTTAGCAATTACATCTACTTTAGCTCTATCCACTTCAATTCCTTCCTTTGAAATTTTATGACCAAGAACGATGCCTTCTTTAACCATGAAATGGCATTTCTCCCAATTAAGTACTAGATTTGAATGTTCGCATCTAATAAGCATTCGTTCAAGATTAACTAGACATGTTTCAAAAGTATCACCGAAGACTGAAAAGTCATCCATGAAAACTTCCATGCATTCTTCTATCATATCGTGAAAAATCGCCATCATGCACCTTTGAAAGGTTGCAGGGGCGTTGCAAAGTCTAAATGGCATGCGATTGTAAGCAAAAGTACCATAAGGGCACATGAAGGTGGTTTTCTCTTGGTCCTCGGGTACGATTGGAATTTGAAAGTATCCGGAGAAACCGTCAAGAAAAAAATAGTAACTATTCACAGCTAACCTTTCCAACATTTGATCAATGAAAGGTAAGGGAACGTGATCTTTTCTGGTGGCGTCATTTAGTTTTCTATAATCAATACAGACACGCCATCCTGTTACAGTCCTAGTAGGAATAAGCTCATCTTTTTCATTTGTGATGACAGTCATGCCACCCTTCTTAGGCACACATTGTACTGGGCTTACCCATGGACTATCAGAGATTGGATAAATTAAACCTGCATCGAGCAGTTTAATAATTTCTTTCTTAACAACATCTTGCATATTAGGATTTAGTCTTCGTTGGCGTTGCACATATATTTTATGACCTTCTACTAGAAATACTAAAGTTCCAACTTTAACCAGCATGTTCTCCATTATCCCTCTAGGATATTTTGCTGATCGATCGGCTAGTTGTATGCTTATTCTTGTTGGTTTCAATTCTCCGAGGTCTAGTTTAGCGTATAGTGAATACGACATTAAATTTATACTAGCACCTAAGTCTGCCAATGCTTCTATTGAACTAAGACTACCCAGAAAACATAGAATTGTGAAACTTCATGGATCAGATAATTTTTCTGGTAGTTTATTCAATAGCACTGCAGAATAATTCGCATTCATAGTAACAGCCGAGAGTTCTTCCATTTTCTTTCTATTTGTGATTAGATCTTTCAGGAATTTAGCATATTTGGCATTTCTGAAATCACATCAATGAAAGGAAGATTGACATTTATTTGTTTAAACATATCCAAAAATTTGGATTGCTCGGCTTCAAGTCTTTCTTTTCTCATTTTACTCGGGTAAGGAAGCGGTGGTTGGTATGGTTTAACATAAGACTTTTCCTTAACTGTGTTATCTTCATTAACCTTTGCAACTACCGGTTCTATTTTCTTCTCTTGCTCAGGCTGTGGTGTCTGTGTAGTAGGAATAGCGTCATCAGAAATTACAGGTATTTCAGGTGGTTTAAGTGTAATACCACTTCTTGTGGTAATGGCTTTAGCTGTTTCATTCCGGGGATTAGCATTTGTATCGCTAGGTAGACTCCCTGGTTTTCTTTCACCTATCAACCTTGCTAGGTTACTTACTTCTTGTTCCAGATTTTGGATTGAAGCTTGTTGATTTCTAAATGCTTGAGCATTTTGTTCATTAGTTTGTTTCTGAGATGTGAAAAACTGCGTTTGAGATTCAACTAGCTTCGACATCATATCTTCTAAATTTGGCTTTTTATCATCGGTTTGTGGTGGTTTATGAAATGTCCCGTTCATATTGATTATAAACGTTCCATATTAATTGATTTCGTTGCGAGGTTTTGACCTCTATATGAGACGTTTTTAAAAGACTGCATTCGTTTTTAAAACAAACCATAACCATTATTTTATCGACAAGGTTAAAAGGACACCACCTAGATTATCAGAAATGATAATCTAAAAATATCACACTTACACACTACCAATACATATTGGTTTACAATATTAATATATTACAACAAAGTAAATCTCGAATGCAGTTTTAAACAATATTATACAAGCATGCTGACACCAAGTCTTGTCCATATATTAGCATGCAATAGCGGAAGCTCTTAATAATCACCTGAGAATAAACATGCTTTAAACGTCAACAAAAATGTTGGTGAGTTATAAGTTTAACCTATATATTATCAAATTAATATAATAGACCACAAGATTTCATTTATTCAATAATCCTACACTCGCAAGTGTATAAAAATCATTCTATGATGAACACCTGGTAACCGACATTAACATAATGCATATAGAATATTCCCCGCATACTCCCAAGTATATCATAAATTGGCAATCGTAATCACCATATAAATCAAAGTATTAAAGCATTCTAAATTCCAGAATGGGGTTTGTTAGGCCCATAGATCTATCTTTAGGATTCGCGTCAATTAGGGGTCATTTCCCTAATTATTAGGCTACCAGACTTGAAGGGGCAATATTCGGTTTAATAATCCAACCATAGAATGTAGTTTCGCGTACTTGTGTCTATTTTGTAAAACATTTAGAAAGCTGCATGTATTCTCATCCCAAAAATATTAGATTTTAAAAGTGGGACTATAACTCACTTTCACAGATTTTTACTTCGTCAGGAAGTAAGACTTGGCCACTGGTCGATTCACGAACCTATAACAAATATGTACATATATATCAAAGTATGTTCAAAATATATTTACAACATTTTTAATACATTTTACTGTTTTAAGTTTATTAAGTCAGCTGTCCTCGTTAGTAACCTACAACTAGTTGTCCACAGTTAGATGTACAGAAATAAATCGATATATATTATCTTGAATCAATCCATAACCCAGTGTATACATGTCTCATGTTAGATCACAACTCAAAGTATATATATTTTTGGAATCAACCTCAACCCAGTATAGCTAACTCCAACATTACTGCATATAGAGTGTCTATGGTTGTTCCAAATAATATATATACATGGGTTGATATGATATGTCAAAACATTTGCATACGTGTCTATGGTATCCCAAGATTACATAATATATTAGAATATATGTATAATACAATATGAGTTAGCTAGGATATGATTAATATAGATTTGTTACCAATTTCACGTAGTTACAACAAGGAAAAATATCCAATCTTGTTTTACCCATAACTTCTTCGTTTTAAATCCGTTTTGAGTGATTAAAGTTGCTATGGTTTCATATTGAACTTAAGTTTATGAATATAAATAGAAAAAGTATAAGTTTATAGTTGGAAATACAGGTTACAAGTCATTTTTTTAAAGGTAGTCATTTTAGTAGAAAGAAGGACGTCTAGATGACCATTTTGGAAAACATACTTCCACTTTGGGTTTAACCATGATTTTTGGATATAGTTTCATGTTCATAAGAAAAATCATTTTCCGATAAGAACAACTTTTAAGTTAAAGTTTATCATAGTTTTTAATTAACTAACCCAAAACAGCCCGCGGTGTTACTACAACGGCGTATATCCAGTTTTACGGTGTTTTTCGTGTTTTCAGGTTTTAAATCATTAAGTTAGCATATCATATAGATATAGAACATGTGTTTAGTTGATTTTAAAAGTCAAGTTAGAAGGATTAACTTTTGTTTGAGAATAGGTTTAGAATTAACTAAACTATGTTCTAGTGATTACATGTTCAAATCTTCGAATAAGATAGTTATACATATATGAATTGAATGATGTTATGAACATCATTACTACCTCAAGTTTAGTAGGTAAACCTACTAGAAATGATGAAAAATAACTTGAGCTTCAAAGGATCTTTGATGGCTTGGAAGTTCTTGAAATAGAATCGTGACACAAAAACAAGTTCAAGTAAAATTATTACTCGAATTAAGATAGTTATAGTTATAGAAATTGAATCAAAGCTTGAATATGAATATTAATTTGATTTAGAAAGATAACCTACTGTAAATAACAAAAGTTTCTTGATCTTAGATGATTGCTTAGAATGGATTAGGAAACTTGGAAGTAAAGTTGTAAACTTGGAAGTGTTCTTGATGTTTTCTTGAGTAATTGTTTTTATGATGATTATAGGTAATAACCAAAGCTTGTATTTGATGATTTTTGCGGAAAAATAGTAACTTAGACGTTCATGGAAGAGTGTGTGTTTTGAGAGAGAATTGGGAAGAAAATTGGAAGTGAAATGGAGTAGGTGGTGAGTGGTGCAGGTGAGTAGGTGGTGAGTGTAGGTGGTGTATGTCATCATATAGTTTTTACAAGTTTTAACATTCGTGAATCGCCGGTCAACTTGGGTGGTCAATTGTCTATATAAAACCTATTTCAATTAATCAAGTCTTAACAAGTTTGATTGCTTAACATGTTAGAAACACTTAATCATGTAAGTATCAATTTCATTTAATATATATATACATGGAAAAGTTCGGGTCACTACAGTACCTACCCTTTAAATAAATTTCGTCCCGAAACTTTAAGCAGTTGGAGGTGTTGACGTATTTTCCGGAAATAGGTGTGGGTATTTCTTCTTCATCTGATCTTCTCGTTCCCAGATGAACTCGGGTCCTCTACGAGCATTCCATAGAACCTTAACAATTGGTATCTTGTTTTTCTTAAGTCTTTTAACCTCACGATCCATTATTTCGACGGGTTCTTCGATGAATTGAAGTTTTTCGTTGATTTGGATTTCGTTTAACGAAATAGTGAGAGCTTCTTTAGCAAAACATTTCTTCAAATTCGAGACGTGGAATGTGTTATGTACAGCCACGAGTTGTTGAGGTAACTCAAGTCGGTAAGCTACTGGTCCGACACGATCAATAATCTTGAATGGTCCAACATACCTTGGATTTAATTTCCCTGTTTACCAAATCGAACAATGCCTTTTCAAGGTGCAACTTTAAGCATGACCATCTCTCCAATTTCAAATTCTATATCTTTTCTTTTAATGTCAGCGTAGCTCTTTTGTCGACTTTGGGCGGTTTTCAACCGTTGTTGAATTTGGATGATCTTCTCGGTAGTTTCTTGTATTATCTCCGGACCCGTAATCTGTCTATCCCCCACTTCACTCCAACAAATCAGAGATCTGCACTTTCTACCATAAAGTGCTTCAAACGGCGCCATCTTAATGCTTGAATGGTAGCTGTTGTTGTAGGAAAATTCTGCTAACGGTAGATGTCGATCCCAATTGTTTCTGAAATCAATAACACATGCTCGTAACATGTCTTCAAGTGTTTGTATTGTCCTTTCGCTCTGCCCATCAGTTTATGAATGATAGGCAGTACTCATGTCTAGACGAGTTCCTAATGCTTGCTGTAATGTCTGCCAGAATCTTGAAATAAATCTGCCATCCCTATCAGAGATAATAGAGATTGGTATTCCATGTCTGGAGACGACTTCGTTCAAATACAGTCGTGCTAACTTCTCCATCTTGTCATCTTCTCTTATTGGCAGGAAGTGTGCTGATTTGGTGAGACGATTAACTATTACCCAAATAGTATCAAAACCACTTGCAGTCCTTGGCAATTTAGTGATGAAATCCATGGTAATGTTTTCCCATTTCCATTCCGGGATTTCGGGTTGTTGAAGTAGACCTGATGGTTTCTGATGCTCAGATTTGACCTTATAACATGTCAAACATTCTCCTACGTATTTAGCAACATCGGCTTTCATACCCATCCACCAAAAATTTTTCTTGAGATCCTTGTACATCTTCCCCATTCCAGGATGTATTGAGTATCTGGTTTTATGAGCTTCTCTAGGTACCATTTCTCTCATATCTCCAAATTTTGGTACCCAAATCCTTTCAGCCCTATACCGGGTTCCGTCTTCTCGTATATTAAGATGCTTCTCCGATCCTTTGGGTATTTCATCCTTTAAATTTCCTTCTTTTAAAACTCCTTGTTGCGCCTCCTTTATTTGAGTAGTAAGGTTATTGTGAATCATTATATTCATAGCTTTTACTCGAATGGGTTCTCTGTCCTTTCTGCTCAAGGCGTCGGCTACCACATCTGCCTTCCCCGGGTGGTAACGAATCTCGAAATCGTAATCATTTAATAACTCAATCCACCTACGCTGTTTCATGTTTAGTTGTTTCTGATTAAATATGTGTTGGAGACTTTTGTGATCGGTATATATAATACTTTTGACCCCATATAAGTAGTGCCTCTAAGTCTTTAATGCAAAAACAATCGCGCCTAATTCCAAATCATGCGTCGTATAATTCTGCTCGTGAATCTTCAAATGTCTAGACGCATAAGCAAATATCTTCATTCGTTGCATTAATACACAACCGAGACCTTGTGTAACGACCCAAACCAAAACACAAACGAACCCGCGGAAAATATCAAAAAAAAAATTGCTGGAACAGCATATGGCGCGGCGCGCCATTCTGGTCTGTCCAAAAAGTCTTGAAATGCTAAAAAGATTGGCCACTTCCCGACATAATTAGACAAAACGCTTTTAACAACATATTCAAATATATAAAACTAACACATTCCATTAATAAAAATGAGTTTTACGAAGCGGGGCCCACATCGGCCGCTTTACGAGTTTAATTTAAAATATGAGTTTCGACCATCAAAAGTTTAAGTACCAAACTACACTACGAGCATGGTTTTTGGGATTAAACTACCCAAGTCTCGGTCAATACTCCAAAAGCTAAATAGCCCAAAAGCATTCTCTAGCAACGACAGGATCTCTAATCCAAGATGATGCCCTTACCCTTGTCCACAACCGAACCTATAAAAAGGTAAACAACGAGAGGGTAAGCAAAGCTTAGTGAATGCAATAATTATACACATACATATATAATATACCTACTTGCAAATCACTTACTCAAACTCCGCATACATGCTAGCAAAACAATTAGCTTATAATCTCGAATACAAGCTAGAAATCTCCAATACCACAAGCTAGCATATGCAACGCATGTAATATAATTCGAATAATATATTATGATTACACTTACAACACAAATAACCATGGTTAACCAATCGCACAAGGGAATGGCGCTCGCGAAAATGCCATCGGTGTTCATAACATCCGTTAGGGTACTTAACACCTCGTATCACTAACCCCTAGGGTGGCACCTTAACACCTCGGCACTTCACCCCGAGTGGCATCTTAACACCTCGATGCTTCACTCATTATTTTAGGAGTGGTGTCTTAAGACCTCGACACTACACCCCTAGGTGGCATCTTAACACCTCGATGCTTCACCCCGAGTGGCATCTTAACACCTCGATGCTTCACTCATCACGTGAAACGTGGTGTCTTAGCACCTCGACACTACACATTTCATGCTACAACAAATAGATACATTATATACCTACACATATAATTATTCCACTCACCTTACGTCTTCGGTGAATCAATAATCAAGTCCGAGAACCTTCAATGTAACGTACCTATTACATTATACATAATATCAATCACAAACTCAAGTTGGTCAACCCACTAAAACTCCATTCTGGGGTTATCTTGACCCATGGTGCAATTTTGACCCATTTGCAACCCTAACCCTAATATTTGGGTTAACATCCCTAAAACCCTAATCATTATCCAAGTTAGGTCCTAAGACACTTTTCAATACAAGGTTTATGCATCAAACACATACATTTACCCACTTAGGTCCATCATGACCCATTTGACCATTTAAAGTCAATACACCCACTTCGGGTCACCCACTAACCCACTTAACACCCATTTACATATATATAAGTGTGCTAGTACTTTAACTAACCAATTTAGGCTCATAAACATAGTTTAATACTTTAAAAACCCTAGTTAGTCATCTTTGGGTCTACATGACCCAAATTCACCCAAAACACCCAATTTACTAACAAATGGGTTTTAGGTTCATCACTTACCCCAAACCCTAACCCATAATCAAATTAAAATTAAGAAATAAAGATTAGAGCATACCACTATCACCAAAACGTAGCTAGAGGAAAGATGAACAACTTTGAAACTCGCACTAAGACCCGATTCAACCTCCTTCTTCCTTTAATGGAGCTTTCTCACTCTAGAACCTCCTCTCTCTCTAGGATTTAATGGAAGATGATTAAGTGGGTGGAAATGGAGTAAATGAGGCTCCAACAACTAATCCCAAGCCTTAAAGTCGGATTCCTTGTGATTTTACCAATTTGCCCTCAAAATATCTAATTAAAAGGAATCTGTCACAGAGCAATGGCGCGGCGCGCCATTACACCGCGCGGCGCGCGGATGGTCTGGGCAGTCTTCTTCTTCATTTTATTTTATGTACAACGAAACCCACACCTTGAATAACATATTACACATGTGTCCAAGAAAAATATTCGGGTCTTACAACTCTCCCCCACTTAGAATCGATCACGTCCTCGTGATCCTTGTCACTTAACCACCCGGAACCGCACTCTATGGTCCTCAACAACCGTTACAATCCGAATTCCACCACATTACACATTAACCCGAAGATTAATCCAAACTAAGTACACATTTGTACGCATTCCGAAACGTGCAATACACACAACATTCGAAGTCAATAACGATCACTTAGAATACGCGAAATCGCCACGTATTCTTCCAACTTCTCTAGGCAATCCTTCTCTAATAGTCACCATTAATAAACAAATCGTCACCCGTGATTTATTAAAATTCACAAATCCGAGCACAAGAATTTGCTCAATCCCTCCAATCGGGAAAAACTCAATCGACCTCGTACCGATATATCAATCCCTGAGCGTACCCTTACCAAGTACAATGCTAAAAACAACCAAGTCTCAATACTAAACACATGAAGGTTATCTCACACAAAACTCAAGTGTCCAAAAACGGCTATTACTCACCACCATGTGCACAAAACGGCTATGTGCACAATTTATACGGGCAATTAATCATCATAAACCTACAAATAAAGGTTCTTTCCGGAACCGCTCACCATCAATCACAACCAAAAGTGGTTAACGAAGAGCTAATCCTTTCGGATATCACTCATCACCTATCATAAGTCAAACGCGGTCAACATAGAGATAAACCCAAATAAACATACACTAAATCACCTCGTAGTACCCAAAATCAAAGCAATTACACCATCGGAGTCAAAAGTTGCACTAGCAGGTATAAGAAGGCACCTGACGCTGCGTTGTCCAACTCCAATTACTAACACCGAGCCTCCAAAGACTCGACCCATACGGGGTCTACTCCTGGTGTCCCACGCCAACCGACTACACGCAGTCACAAAAATCTAAAGAATGTTACGGCTCAATGCCCATGACTTCTAGCGACACCAAGGCTTACACCTTTCTAGCTTCGTCATAACCATTAAACCGGTTACCTACATACATAAGGATAGTTAACCACCACGACCCTACTCGCACACGAACGGGGTTAACGGGAATGCCTCTCGAACAGCATACCGCGTGCACCCCCAAATTCCTAGAAGGAAAGAGTGGCCGTCAAGAGCGCACAACACTCGCCACATAATCACAAAACCGCCACCGAAATCGAACCGTCAATTAACATGTATACAAATACATCATAATACGTTATTATCGTTAAACGTACCACCATACTCTGGTTACGGCCTAATTGGTTTCACCATAAAGCTCAACACAATAATTGGGACTACGCCCTACACGGTCTCATCACTATACGCTCGGTTAAGCTCTCGCGGATACACCAAATCAAAACACAACACTATCGATAAGACATTTACACGTCACGTACTCTCACATGGTGATATAACACCCGGTGCATACTAAACCAATAACACTCACACATAAGCAACTAGTTGTTAACTCACATACGAGCAACAATACACACACAA